>NC_090746.1:47413852-47476666 GCF_036898095.1 Palaemon carinicauda
GGTAACCGAGATCTCGTATAGCCTTGGTAACCTAACCTAGACGTTTTACTATACGTTCAGACTTTCCCCGGTTACCCTCGTGTATTGTTTTCATTCAATGGAGACTGATACCTCCTATAATGTTATGAAACATTACACGTCTCTTCGGAGATTTAAGGGTAATCTCTTTCCCTCTGAGTGTAGCCCCAGGCTACAACCCTAATAGCCGTGCCTTGAATTTTATTCAGACATGGCTAACTTAGGGTTTGTCCTGCCTCTTCCTTTAAACGTTGGTTGTGGTATACCATCAGGTTTTGGGATTTAGTCAGAATCTCAGAGTATTTAGTCTTATGTCGGCGACATGCCGGCAGGGCGAATGGGTTGTAGGATACCATCATTCCCCTGCCGGCTAGGTGGCCGGCAATGGAGGTTAGCCCTCATTAGCCGCACTCGAAGTTATGGTAGGATACCATCTTCTCCTTGCGACTAAAAGACTAGTCCTGTGCCACAGTACTCTGGGCTGAAGAGTAATTTTCTTTAGCCTAGAATACGTGGCACTGGAACTCTGTTTCTTCTTTGTTGAGAGGAGGCGGCAGTGCCGCCATCCCCTTAACTGTGTCGGCAATCTCTGGGATGGAGAACTGAGTCTCTCCTGTTCCCTGGGATTCTGCCGATACCGAAACAGAGTTTCTTTTAACAGGTGGTAGGACTGACAGTTTTTGCCAGTTCCTTTCACACTCGTTACAGGACCCTATTCCCTACCCCTCTGTCCACTTTTGATGGCTGAGCCATTGTCTTTCTTTTGGCTGGCATCTTGCAACCTTACCTTTGCCGGTAGGTTGCCGGAGCCAGCCGGACTCCCTCTCTAGCCATGACTTTCCTGACGGCAGAGCATACTGCCGCCAACCACATCATCTGTCGGCAACTGCCGGCCCAACCGGCAACTGCCGGCCCAGCCGGCGACTGCCGGCCCAGCCGGCGACTGCCGGCCCAGCCGGCAGCCAAGATGGCTGCCGGTAGCTGCCGGCGACCATTATGGCCGTGTGTGGGAAATCCATTCTGTTCCCAAGGTTCTTCAGTCCTCCCTTGGACTGCTGCTACAGCCTACAGGTCCTGTTGCCGGGGTACTGCCGGCCAGGCTGGCACAGATAGTGCTGACTCAATTGGCAGCACGCCTACTGTATTGGTACTGCCGGACTTGCTGGCCGGCAGTGTATTGGTGGTACCTTGTCGGCAATAGTACTGTAGCTGCATGGAAGCCTGAATGGTACATTCTCCCCTTCTATTATAATCTTCTTTCTGGAGAAAGGCAGTCAATTAGACTTTTACATCCTTTATTACTGTATACATTCACAGTAAGGAGTAGCCTTTTTTCCATGCTATCTCTCTCTCTCTCTCTCTCTCTCTCTCTCTCTCTCTAGCTAGCATGCCGGGTATGCCGGAAAGACCTAGCTATGCCGGCTACATGCCGGCTGAACTACTGTATATATTATACATGTAGCCAGTATATCTGCAGTATAGAATATACTGAAGATAGAAAACTACTATATAGTTTATACTAGTAGTTATTTCCAATATATTTTGGATATCCAACACAGGCATTTGCTGAGCCCAATCCTATATTGAATGAATATGATTTCTTCAATATCCTGAATAGAAATCAGTATTAGGATTACCCTACAATATTAAATACTTCAAGGCAAGTGTAATACACTCCTGACCATTAAAGGGTAGAGCCTTTTTCCTTGAGTCTCCCTGATCAGGAAACTTTATATTTTAATATAGTGGGGAGACTACAGCAAATAGGCTGAGTGGGATATACAAATATATATCTTGATTTTCCTAGTCCAGCTGGCTTCATGCTAGATGGACCATACTGTCATATGCTACTATGAAGGCAGCATAATGACTCTACTACAATACATAATGTACAGTAGCCAGTAAATTGCAATATAGAATTACTGCAATTAGAAAACTACAGTACCATTATACAGTAGTATTTTCTGACATACCTTGGGTACCTTTGTACGAGCATTCCGCTGGTACCATTCATATATTGAATGAATAGTTTTCTTCAATATTCTGATCGAGAATCAGTAATCCTGACCCCACAGTATTAATATTATTTTGGGACAGTGATTTGATGCTTCTCTACCCCTAGGGGTAAGAGTCCTTCTACTTGGAGTTACTCTATAAAGAAATCTCCATGTAGTTAATACTGAGGGGAGGCAACAGCATTTGCTCACAGGGGTACACAAGTATGTATCTCCTACTATCCCTTTATAGCTTACTATCCTAAGCTACTCTATTGTAAAGGACATTTGCATGTTGATTGTCAAGGAGATAATCCATTGTATACTCATTTGGTTTTCCTTTTTTTACAGGAGGAACACCAGATACCTTGTGCTGCAGTCCTCTGCAAGGCCAAGAGTAAGTATTTTTACGGTCATAATACTTGCAGGTTTCATGCCCCCTGCAATATTATTTCCGGATCCCTACATTATTGGAACACACAGGTTTGCAATATATGTCGGACATTAATGTCCGAAGGTTTTGAAAATCCCAAGTCTACAGAGACTAGGGATACAGCTCAATATAAATTACGCAACTGGGTGAGAGGCTTTCAAAAGATCTCTCCGGGACCTTTCCTACCTAATGATAGGATGCGTAAGCTACTATTTCCGGAAGCAAGTGAGGAAACAGTAGTGCCTCAGGAGCCAACTACATCCCCTGATGGCCAGAAAACCTTTGGGATTAAGGGCAAGAAGTGCCCCAAGGTAGAAGATGAAAATGTTGCGTTGGAATTTCCTCCGTCTGTGCCGGCTTTAGAGCCATCGATGTCGACATCTTCGTCTTCTACCCCTAATTTGGATAATGTGGTACAATTATGTATCCAGCTGAAGAATCAAATAGAGAGCTTTCATAAACAAAACGGAAAGCAGGAAGTAAAACGCAAGATAGATCCTTGTAGAGTTTCTCCTGTCGCTTCCCAGGGGTCAGTCAAACGACCCATGAATCAAGACCTACCAACATGCTCCATAACCAATCCCTGGAGGTTTGCAGAGCAGATGCCGATTTCAAATGGCAATCTCTGCATCTCAGAGAAAATAGGTGCAGTTCCTTTGGACAAATTTCAATTTTGGCCAAGCTTTGATGCTTTCCCTAATTGTTGGGTTCGACTGAAGTACGAACCAAAGTCAAGAAAAGGAACGGAACCAAAGGAGGTCTTGATTCTCGACCATGATAAGGCACAGACTATCCTTTCAGGTAGTCTAAGAAAGGCGGGTTATTCAGAGTCGAAGGTATTCTCACTGAATAACGGACACCCTTCCTTTCTTGCTCCTACTTCACTCTCATTCCCCTTTATGGGGAAAGCATTTACTTCTGTTGCCAAAGCGGTAGAGGCGGGTAAGCCATGTCCCACACTCGATGAGTGCAAGCCTTTGTCACCAGCTTTTCCCGGAAAGGAAAAGGATTGGAAGGAAGTCCATTTGACATTTTCAGTAGGAAAATTAGACGAGGACGTCGCAAGTCGACAATTCAAGGTATGTCTCCGTAAATTGTCTGAGTTGCTGTTGTGTAATGAACAGTAGTCAAAGGAGAGACTTGCGGCATCCCTTTCTCTACAAAACTACATAGAGTTGTGTTCAACCTACGAAAGTACCCCAGACATGCTCATGGTCATAGCCAACATGCATATGGCTATCTTGGTGAAGGACCTTTACGCCTTTATGAAGGCTAGGAGACCATGTAGAGAGTTTGTGTTCGCTGATGCAACAGTAAAATACGAAACAAGGAAGCTAATATCTTCCAACATCTGGGATAAAGACATCTTCCCACACGAGGTCACTAAGGAAATAATTAAGAATGCCACCATGGAGAACATAGGTCTTCTCCAAAAATGGGGCATTCCTTCAAAGAGAAAATCTTCTGTGGTTGTGGGTCCCCAACCTAAAAAGAAGATCGGAAATGCTGGGAATATCCGGGCTGCTCAACAACATCCCACTATTCCGGTGACCACGGTGCTACAGGCAGATGGTCAAAAGTCTAAGCCTACCGACTACTCGAAGCATAAAAAGGCTTCGGCTAGGAGGAACTTTCCCTCAGGATCGCAGGACCTTCGATCCTTCAGTCCAAAGCCTATTCAAGATGAGCCATTGATGGGAAACAGAAATGTCCCTACCATCATTTCCTTACCTTCTCCTACAGTTCAAAACCCTCCTGGAGAAGTATACCTGAGAGCTATAGAGCATACAGGTGGTAAGAAAACTATAGCTCATCGAGATATCAATGAGTCATTCTGAACTTGTCGCCACTCAACAAGTTCATAAAAAACAGCCACTTCTCCTCCTTCTCCTTCTCCTCTTGCTGTCACTGCTGCCCCCTCTTTTATTTTTTATTTTTTTTTATTTATTTATTTTTTTTTTTTTTGCTGCTGCTGCTTCAGCCACTTCTCCTTCTCCTTCTCCTCTTGCTGCCACTGCTACCTCCCTTTTTTTCTTTTCTTTTTAATTTTTCTTTTTTTTTAAATTTTTTTTTATTTTATTTTTTTTTCTGCTACTGCTGCTGCTTCAGCCACTTCTCCTCCTTCTTCTTATCCTCTTGCTGCCACTGCTGCCTCTCTTTTTTCTATTTTTTTCTTTTATTTAATTATTTATTTATTTTTTTTTTTTTTTTGCTGCTGCTGCTGCTGCTTCAGCCAACTCTCCTCCTTCTCCATCTCCTCTTGCTGCCACTGCTGCCCTTCTTTTTATTTCTTTTTTTTTTTTTTTTTTTTTTTTGCTGCTGCTGCTGCTGCTTCAGCCACTTCTACTCCTTCTCCTTCTCCTCTTGCTGCCACTGCTGCATCTCTTTTTTTTTTTTTCTTTTAATTTTTTTTCTCCTCCTTCTCCTTCTCCTCTTCCTGCCACTGCTGCCTCTCTTTTTTTGGATTTTTTGTTTTTAATTTTTTTTTCTGCTACTGCCGCTGCTTCAGCCACTTCTCTTTCCCCCTCTCCTCTTGCTGCCACTGCTGCCTCAAATTTTTTTAGATTTTCTATTTTCAATTTATTTTTCTTTTTTTTCTCTTTTTTTTCTGCTACTGCCACTGCTTCAGCCACTTCTCCTCCTTCTCCTTCTCCTCTTGCTGCTACTGCTCCCCTTCTTTTTTTCTTTTTTTTTCTTTTTTGCTGCTGCTGCTTCAGCCACTTCTGCTCCTTCTCCTTCTTCTCTTGCTGCCACTGCTGCCTCTCTTTTTTTGGATTTTCTGTTTGAAATTTTTTTTCTCTTTTTTTTTCACTGGTGCTGCTGCTTCAGCCACTTCTCCTCCTTCTCCTTCTCCTCTTGCTGCCACTGCTGCCCTTTTTTTTTGGATTTTCTATTTTTAATTTATTTTTTTTCCTGCTGCTGCTGCTTCAGCCAATTCTCCTCCTTCTCCTCTTGCTGCTACTGCTGCCCCTTTTTTTATTTATTTTTTTCTTTTTTTTTTCTTTTTTTTCTGCTACTGCTGCCACTGCTGCCTCTCTTTTTTTGGATTTTCTGTTTTCAATCTCATTTTTTTTTTCGCTGGTGCTGCTGCTTCAGCCACTTCTCCTTCTCCTTCTCCTCTTGCTGCCACTGCTGCCTCTCTTTTTTTGGATTTTCTGTTTTCAATTTCTTTTTTTTTTCGCTGGTGCTGCTGCTTCAGCGAACTTCTCCTCCTTCTCTTTCTCCTTTTGCTGCCACTGCTGCCTCTCTTTTTTTTTTTTTTTTTTTTTTTTTCCTGCTACTGCTGCTGCTTCAGCCACTTCTCCTCTTTCCCCCTCTCCTCTTGCTGCCACTGCTGCCTCTCGTTTTTTGGATTTTCTGTTTTCAATTTATTTTTTTTTTGCTGGTACTGCAGCTTCAGCCACTTCTCCTCCTTCTCCTCTTGCTGCCACTGCTGCCTCTCTTTTTTTGGATTTTCTGTTTTCAATTTTTTTCTTTTTTTTTTCGCTGGTGCTGCTGGTTCTGCCACTTCTCCTCCTTCTCCTTCTCCTCTTGCTGCTACTGCTGCCCTTTTTTTTTTTTTCTGCTACTGCCGCTGCTTCAGCCACTTCTCCTCTTTCCCCCTCTCCTTTTGCTCCCACTGCTGCCTCTCTTTTTTTGGATTTTCTGTTTTCAATTTATTTTTCTTTTTTTTTTTTTGCTGGTGCTACTGCTTCAGCCACTTCTCTTTCCCCCTCTCCTCTTGCTGCCATTGCTTCATCTCTTTTTTTAGACTTTCTGTTTTCAATTTTTTTTTCTTATTTTTTTCTTTTTTTTCTTTTTTTTGCTACTGCTGCTGCTTCAGCCACTTCTCCTCCTTCTCCTTCTCCTCTTGCTGCTACTGCTGCCCCTTTTTTTTTCTGCTACTGCCGATGCTTCAGCCACTTCTCCTCTTTCCCCCTCTCCTCTTGCTGCCACTGCTGCCTCTCTCTTTTTTTTTAATTTATTTATTTATTATTTTTTTTCCTGCTACTGCTGCTTCTTTTGCCACTTCTCCTCCTTCTCCTTCTCCTCTTGCTGATACTGCTGCCCCCCTTTTTTTTTTCTGCTACTGCCGCTGCTTCAGCCACTTCTCCTCTTTTCCCCTCTCCTCTTGCTGCCACTGCTGCCTCTCTTTTTTTGGATTTTCTGTTTCCAATTTTTTTTTTTTCCGCTGGTGCTGCTTGTTCAGCCTTTTCTCCTCCTTCTCCTCTTGCTGCTACTGCTGCCCCCCTTTTTTTTTTCTTTTTTTTCTGCTACTGCCGCTGCTTCAGCCACTTCTCCTCTTTCCCCCTCTCCTCTTGCTGCCACTGCTGCCTCTCTCTTTTTTTTTAATTTATTTATTTATTATTTTTTTTCCTGCTACTGCTGCTTCTTTTGCCACTTCTCCTCCTTCTCCTTCTCCTCTTGCTGATACTGCTGCCCCCCTTTTTTTTTCTGCTACTGCCGCTGCTTCAGCCACTTCTCCTCTTTTCCCCTCTCCTCTTGCTGCCACTGCTGCCTCTCTTTTTTTGGATTTTCTGTTTCCAATTTTTTTTTTTTCGCTGGTGCTGCTTGTTCAGCCTTTTCTCCTCCTTCTCCTCTTGCTGCTACTGCTGCCCCCCTTTTTTTTTTTCTTTTTTTTCTGCTACTGCCGCTGCTTCAGCCACTTCTCCTCTTTCCCCCTCTCCTCTTGCTGCCACTGCTGCCTCTCTTTTTTTGGATTTTCTGTTTTCAATTTTTTTTCTTTTTTTTTCCGCTGGTGCTGCTGCTTCAGCCACTTCTCCTCCTTCTCCTTCTTCTCTTGCTGCTACTGCTGCCCCCTTTTTTTTTCTTTTTTTTTTTATGCTACTGCCACTGCTTCAGCCACTTTTCCTCTTTGCCCCTCTCCTCTTGCTGCCACAGCTGCCTCTCTTTTTTTTGGATTTTCTGTTCTCATTTTTTTTTTCTTTTTCGCTGGTGCTGCTGCTTCAGCCACTTCTCCTTCTTCTCTTGCTGCTACTGCTGCCCCCTTTTTTTTTCTGCTACTGCCGCTGCTTCATCCACTTCTCCTCTTTCCCCCTCTCCTCTTGCTACCACTGCTGCCTCTCTTTTTTTGGATTTTCTGTTTTCAATTTTTTTTCTTTTTTTTTCGCTGGTGCTGCTGCTTCAGCCACTTCTCCTCCTTCTCTTGCTGCTACTGCTGCCCCTTTTTTTTCTGCTACTGCCGCTGCTTCAGCCACTTCTCCTCTTTCCCCATCTCCTCTTGCTGCCACTGCTGCCTCTCTTTTTTTGGATTTTCTGTTTTCAATTTATTTTTATTTTTTTTTTTCGCTGGTGCTGCTGCTTCAGCCACTTCTCCTCCTTCTCCTTCTCCTCTTGCTGCTACTGCTGCCCCCTTTTTTTTTTCTGCAACTGCCGCTGTTTCAGCCACTTCTCCTCTTTCCCCCTCTCCTCTTGCTGCCACTGCTGCCTCTCTTTTTTTGGATTTTCTGTATTCAATTTTTTTTCCTTTTATTTTTTTTTGCTGGTGCTGCTGCTTCAGCCACTTCTCCTCCTTCTCCTTCTCCTCTTGCTGCTGCCGCTGCCCCTTTTTTTTCTTTTTTTTTCTTTTTTTTTCTGCTACTGCCGCTGCTTCAGCCACTTCTCCTCCTTCTCCTTCTCCTCTTGCTGCTACTGCTGCCCCCCTTTTTTTTTTTTTTTTTCCTGCTACTGCCGCTGCTTCAGCCACTTCTCCTCTTTCCCCCTCTCCTCTTGCTGCCACTGCTGCCTCTCTTTTTTTGGATTTTCTGCTATCAATATTTTTTTTCTTTTCTTTTCTTTTTTTTGCTGATGCTGCTGCTTCAGCCATTTCTCCTTCTCTTCCTCCTCTTGCTGCTACTGCTGCCCCTTTCTTTTTTTTTTTTTTTTTTTTTTTTTTGCTGGTCCTGCTGCTTCAGCCACTTCTCCTTCTCCTTCTCCTCTTGCTGCTACTGCTGACCCTTTTTTTTTTTTTTTTTTTGCTGGTGCTGCCGCTTCAGCCACTTCTCCTCCATCTCCTCCTCTTGCTTCTACTGCTGCCCCTCCTTTTTTTTTTCTTTTTTTTCCTGCTACTGCCGCTGCTTCATCCACTTCTCCTTCTTCCCCCTCCCCTCTTGCTGCCACTGCTGCCTCTCTTTTTTTGGATTTTCTGTTTGCAATTTTTTTTTTTTTTTTTTTCGCTGGTGCTGCTGCTTCAGCCACATCTCCTCCTTCTCCTTCTCCTCTTGCTGCCACTGCTGCCTCTCTCTCTTTTTTTAATTTATTTTATTTTTTTTTTATTTTTTTTTCCTGCTACTGCCGCTTCTTCAGCTACTTCTCCTCTTTCCCCCTCTCCTCTTGCTGCCACTGCTGCCTCTCTTTTTTTGGATTTTCTGTTTTCAATTTTTTTTTCTTTTTTTTTTTCGCTGGTGCTGCTGCTTCAGCCATTTCTCCTCCTTCTCTTGCTGCTACTGCTGCCCCTTTTTTTTCTCTTTTCTTTTTTTTTTCCTGCTACTGCCGCTGCTTCAGCCCCTTCTCCTCTTTCCCCCTCTCCTCTTGCTGCCACTGCTGCCTCTCTTTTTTTTGGATTTTCTGTTTTAAATTTTTTTTTTTTCGCTGGTGCTGCTGCTTCAGCCACTTCTCCTCCTTCTCCTTCTCCTCTTGCTGCTGCCGCTGTGGCGGGATGTAAACAAAAACAACCCCCACACCCTTGAATCTTACTTCTGACAATTGTCTCTGCAACACAAACTTTCCCCTGACGTTATCATAAATTGGACTCTTAGACTAAAGGGCAACAAAAACAAAACATAACCTTAAAACTATATTTACCGCACCCAAAAAAAATCATACATCATTAAACAAAATTAACACAAAACAGACAAAATAACACTTTTTTATTTATATTATAGCAATGTGTGGGTACACAGAACTCACCAATCACAAAACCTTCAAGAATCCAACACCAACAGTCCCCACACAGTAACGAAAAACACTTAACACTAAAATAAATCACTTAATACTAAACCCAATCATATACCACAACCCAGCAAAAATATTCAACGCTTCAAACTAAACATAAGAGAAACCTCTTAATATTTCATATACGTGTATGGCCACCGTCGTCCACAAACTCCCCACACTGGCAACTCAGTCCTTACCTAATTTTTTCTCATAACCCAGTCGCAGTCTGGAACGGGACCTCGGCTTCGAGTAACTGGGCCTTCATATACCTGCACTCTCTCATTCACTTCTTCCATATCGTTTTCATTCAACGTACTACTACTACTCCCGTCTATGTTCTGCTCGTCTAAGATATCATTCACTATTTCATCTACCTCAGTTTCATCTGGCCCGAAAATCCCACTAATTTCTGTCAACAATTCATCCATTACATCTAAACCATTTTCTACTTTAACAAAAGAATCATTCATACTGCTTATCATTCTCCTATCTTTCATTCTCGTGTTCGTCATACGTTCTCTTGCCTCATCTAACGAAAAACCACACACACTATAAGTATCATTCATACTCATCCAAGTTTCATCTGTATTAATACATTTATCTTCCATACTCACCTGTACATTTACACCCTTGTCCTGCTTATTCTGATTCCCGCCAACAACTACAAAATTTTCCTGTCTTCTATCCCCAGTAAAATTCTCAGACTTCTTTTTCCTTCCATACTCTACTAACACCAATTGCTTATCTTCTAAACCTAATGCCTCACACATACTCAGTTCATACTTGTTCGTTTTCAGCCATTTATTCATACCATTCTCCTGAATATATCTTGGTACCTCCTTCCATTTTCGCAACTGACTGTGGTGTGCCCTAACCTTTTCCACACTACCATCCACACTTACTTTACCTAAAACATAACTCAACCCACTAGAACCAACATCTAACACCTCATATGGACCTTCAAACTTATCACGTACCTTATTGACATTCATTCTTCCTTTTTCAATTACTTCTTTTAACACTTTCTCTCCCACTTTGTAGCTTTCAAATCTCTCATTTGCTTTCTTCCAAACATCTCTATCATTCTCGGACACACTCAATCTCGGTCTTACTATCTTTTCAAAATTCAACACAAACTTACACGGAGACATCCCAGTACTCTTGTGCACAGTCGCATTATACGCCCACAACGCACGCCCAACATATAAATCCCAATCATTATCACATGTACTCATCATCCGCAAAATTTCTGTCAAGGTTCTTACAGTCCTTTCAGCCAAACCATTCGCACTTGGCATATACGGAGTCGAATACACATGTTCAATGCCCCATTCTCTCAACATCTGCTCAAACTCCCATCCAACAAACTCCGGACCATTGTCACTTAACATTTTCGCAGGCTTACACACACTCATCGGCAACATCACTTGACTTACCATTCTAGCTACAGTCTCACTTCTTTTATTCTTGATGGGTACTGCATACGCAAACTTGCTCATATGATCGACCATGACAATTATTCCCACATGTCTCCTCGCAGTCACAGGCAACGAAACACAATCAATCACAAACATCTCAAATGGCTCTTTCATACGTAACCTCAGAACAGGCGGACTTGCATGCATGCTCAGATACTTTCCCTTCTGACAATCCTCACAAGTAGTCGCTACATCCCTACAAATTTGACTCAACCCAGGCGTAAACAACCTCTCTCACATGCATTCCCACAGTTTATTCTTCCCCATATGCCCATACCTGTCATGCACTACCATACACATACTTACAGCTGCATGCATTGGAAATACAGGAACATATATATCTTCATCCATTCCCCTATGCAAAAAATACACAATATTCTTACAAACAATAAATCTTTTAACAACTTTCTTATACGCTTCCAAATCACACGGCCATTCTTCCACCCTAATACCATTTAAAATGCATTCACGTAACCTACTTATTTCGAAACATTCACCTTGCATTTCTTCCACCTCTTCTTTGCTCAACAAATCTTCTTCACTCTTTGCAATATCAATCATGCCAACAAAATTCGCCATGAATACACTATTATCCTCAATTACTATTACCTTACAGCCATTCTTTGAAAGCAAACCCTTACCAACATCAACTGACACATGGTGCAACCTCAAAAAATCTATTCCCATCAAAAAACAACTAGGCATTTCATTCTCTCCCATCACAATAAAATTATGTTCAACTTCCATACTCCCTAGTTTCACCTTCAACCTCACTTCTTCCCAAACAAGTAAACTTCCCTGACCTATTCCATGAATTCTCACACTCGTACACTGTCTTTTCACTTCCCAATTGTACCTCTCAATTTCCCTGATAACCGACTCATTTACTAATGACACTTGAGCACCCGTATCAATTAAACTACAATATTCATTCTCATTTATATTCACATATGTCATCATCCTTCCTTTTACACCATGCATGCATACATTTACTCTCCTTTCAATTCTGTCGCTCACTTCACCAATATGTTCATCATCATATTCACTGTCCTCTATACAGTTATATCTTAGGTTAAGGTCACTTGCACCATTATCCTTCTCGCTCAACAATTTGCAACATTCCTCCTTACATTGAATCCTCAAAATATATTCCCTATCATTCTCCTTACATGCCCTATATTCCATCGGTCGATTCCATCCAAAATACAAATACACAGTTACACCATACAACATACTTACCACCATTAATATCTTTGATAATACTTCCCCTTCTAGTACACTACTCTCCTCCTCATATACCATTTCTTTTGACACTTCATTCATCACCCTTCTTTTAAGCTCGCTTACGCTACCTGGTATTTCCGTATCTAACCCCTCTTGTATTAACTTACTTAAACCCATTAGGATACACTTATACACCATATCTTCCCCTTCACAACTCTGCTCCACAACTAAACCTTCAGGCAACCTTTCAGAATTCTGATTACTCTCTTTATCTTCCATCCTCCCATGCATCCTCGACATCGCATCTGCTATCACATTCTTATTTCCCGGTACATATTCTAACCTAAAATCAAATTCATTCAGATCCTCTATGGTCCTAGCAACCCTTGCATTCACACCCTCTTTCCTTATCATATACACTAGGGGCTGATGGTCAGTACGCACAATGAATTTTACACCATACAAAAATACTTTCAATGCTTTCACACAAAATCGTATTGCAGCCAATTCCCTGTCAATCGTCGAATAATTCCGCTCAGCTTTATTAAATGCTTTACTAACATACGCTATTACTCTCAATTGCTCTTCTCCATTTACTCTCTGCATTTGAACCAAACAACCACCCATACTAACCCCACTCGCATCCGTATACAACTCTAGCATATTCGCATTTTCACTGTAGTCTGGAAATGCCAAAGTGACGTCTTTCGCGGCCTCTTCCTTCAACCTTTCAAACGCTTCTATCATCCGATCATCCCATTTTAATTTTGTACTATTCCTTTTACCCGTCCATTCATTCAAAGGCTTCCCTATACCTGAACAATCTCTAACAAACTTGCGCCCAAACTCAACCAAACCAAGAAAACCTCGCAACTCACGCACAGTCCGGGGACGTGGAAATTCTCGCACCTTATTCACAAACTTGTCACTCTTCCTTATACCAGATTCACCCACTGCATGCCCAAGAAATTCCACCTCCCTGGACAACCATGTACACTTCTCAAGCTTAATTTTCACACCAACTTCAATTAACCGCCTCAACACTGCCTCAAGCAACCGCATATGTTCCTCAACAGTCTCGCTCGCAATCAGAATATCATCTATAAAAACAGTCACCTTCTGTCGATCGAAACCAGCCAATACAACATTCATCGCTCTTTGGAAGGCAGCAGGCGCATTAGCAAGACCAAAACTCAACCTTTTAAATTGAAAGTGACAATTCGTACTTGACAATGCAGTAATGGGCCTGCTCCCCTCTGCCAGAGGCATCTGATAATAGCCCCGCACCAAATCTAATTTAGTAAAAACTTTCATTCCATGCATCTTATAAACACAATCAGACACCACATTCATTGGAAAACGTTCTTTAACAGTCACCTCATTCACCTTCCTATAATCAATACACATGCGTAAACTTCCATCAGGCTTTCGTACAGGGACAATAGGGCTATTCCAGGCACTCTCACTCCTTTCTATTACACCCATACGCTCTAATTCCTGACACTGCTCCTCTATCTCCTTGGCAATAGGCGGAGAAAAATGCCTGGGACGCTGATATATGGGGGTATCATCACTGAGAACTATTTTAAATTCTGGCAGGTCTGACCCCCCACAATCATCGTCACCGAGACTCATAACTCTCCGCTTATCCCATAACATCTTAAGCAATCGTTCCCTTTCGACCTCACTTATACTCTCATCTAACTTAATTCTTCCTTTCAACGTATCGTAATCCCAATCGTCATCATTCTTTACCTTACCAGCCATTACCTGTCTCGCCTTAACATATCTTCCATCCTCTACATTGATCAGTGTATACATACATCCCATGCAATCGCCCTCATGTATACCACGTACTCTCTTCCTCCTAACACTCGGCAACAACCTTACATACACCTGGGGTTCCTGCATATTCATAACACCATCATATATATACGCACTCGTTTTCACCAAATTACCTGCTTCCATACCTTCCACTACATATTCATCCTTGTCACTATTTGAAATTCCCAGACTGCTCGGCCATGCAACTTTTACACTAATAACCTCACCTTTCTTACCCGATAACCTTACACTTTCCTTTGCTACCAACGGCACTCCCTTCCACACCTTCGTACTCACTCTGCCGTCTTCCTTTAAATAAAATTCCCCACAAATATTACCTTTAACCTTTATTTCTATCATATTCACACTTGGATGTACGATCATACCACATTTTTTCAGAAATTTATACCCAAGCAGTACGTCATATTTCTCATTCGCTCCCTCGACCACGTAAAAATCATTATCCTCCATCATCAGCCCCCCAATCATAACATTTTCCCGCAACTTTCCTTGCACAGGCATACGCAAATTACCAATACCTTTTACTTCACCCTTACATCCCTTAAATTCACAAACCTCTTTTACCTTATCATATGCATTCCTAAACATTAAATTGACACCACAACCAGTATCAATCAAACCAACCAACTCTACACCATTAAAAATCATTTTCACACTCATGCAATCATGTGCTCTTTCTCCCATCACATCTTCATGCAATAAACCCTCACGAACATGCATCACATTCACTCCCCACACACACGAGGACTCACCCAGCTGAACCCTCTGATTAATTAGTTTCCCGAACATCCTGGCTGACTTGATCCCTTCTTTCTACAAACCCTAGCTACATGCCCATCTGCACCACATTCAGTACACTTACCCCGTGGCTCCTTGCACATTCTAGCATAATGACCATCCTTACCACAATTACCACAAATTACATTCATACGATTACTACGGCATCCACTCGCTATGTGCCCAGTCATACCACACCGATAACACTTAACCACTTTCTCTTTCTTACAGTCGCTAATACGATGCCCTGTCTCTCCACACCCGAAACATGCTCCTAATGCCCATCTACACTCGTTCTTTTTATGTCCTACCTTCCCGCACCTATAACACCTCTCTTCACGGATACCACTACCTAACCTAACTTGTTGCGTACTAGCACTTCTATCTCTCCAAACTTGATTTCCCTGTCTAAACCCGTCATTTCTCGGCATGGGTATTCCTACATTACTCACCCTAACACTTCTATCTATTACACTATCAGCTGCCCTCATTGGCCCTCTCATAATAGCATCTCTAAAACTACCAAATTCTGGCACACATTCCTCCATTCCAGTTCTTACACTCACAGATTTACTTTCTTTCATACACCTATCCAACTCGTAATCCTCAACTATCTCTAAAATATCATCCTAAGTCAATCTCTCTCTAGTCCACCTCATTTTCTCCTTCCGTTTCAAATTAATAAACTCACACACACTCTCTGGTACTGTACCCAAAAACTTCTTCATTAGTTCCTTATTTTCATTTATTCCTTCGTCCCCATACTTCTTTCTAGCCAATGTTTCTAACCGACATACATACATCGAGATTGCTTCACCCACCTTCATTCGTGCTTCATCAAAATCATTTTTTCGCTTATACCTAACACTACCTTTCATACGTTTTACCTGTTCAATTATCCTCTTCTTTACACTTTCATACTCAACCTCTCCTACACTCATTATCACCCCATACATCGTCAACAAATATCCTGACAAAAATTCTCCCAACTCCCTAGCCCAAACTCTCTTACTATCCCCATACTTAGTCTGACAAAACCTTTCATATTCCCTAAAGAAGTCATATACATCCCTACTGCTATGTTCATTAAAACTTTCACACCTAGGCACCTCTCTCATAAACACTGTCTTACAAACTTCCTCTACTTCATTCTCACTACTATCTTCACTGTCTACTCCCTTCTTGTTGCCTTCCTCTTCATTTGAATACAATGAATCTAGTTCTACACTCAAAGTCCTATCTTTAACTATTCCCTTCTTACCCTTTTTCTTACTTACCACCTTCACCCAATCATGATCATCCTCACTCACACCCTGACCTTTCTTCTTTTCTTTCTTCACATTATCTTTACCTTTCTTCTCCTTCTTCCTATCACCCTTCGTTCCAATCTTACTATGTCTAGGCCCTTTACTTTCAATATCACTATCACTACCTTCCCCATTATCACTTACCCTATCCTCTTCCACCATCAACCCGTTACCAGAAGCAGAAGCCACTCCTCCGACTGCACCTTCACCCATGACAGTTTTCATCATCCCCATTACTTGCCCTATCATAGCTTCCATTCGTTTCTCATTTTCTCGCATCCTCATCTCAACACCCTCTTCCACTCTCTCTACAGTTCCCTGAAGTTCCCTAAGTTTCCTTTGCATCTCTTCATTCTCACTACTTAACCTCGCATTCTCCAACAACAACCTCTCCTCTCGCTCATTAGACAACTGCAATTCCTCCTTTAACGTATACAACTGTTCCTCCATTAACTCCATTTCAATACCATTAATATTTCAAGTAATTCCAAAACCTATTTACCCTTGTCCAACAGTCCAGTTTCAATCCCACGAGGACGTCGCAAGTCGACAATTCAAGGTATGTCTCCGTAAATTGTCTGAGTTGCTGTTGTGTAATGAACAGTAGTCAAAGGAGAGACTTGCGGCATCCCTTTCTCTACAAAACTACATAGAGTTGTGTTCAACCTACGAAAGTACCCCAGACATGCTCATGGTCATAGCCAACATGCATATGGCTATCTTGGTGAAGGACCTTTACGCCTTTATGAAGGCTAGGAGAGCATGTAGAGAGTTTGTGTTCGCTGATGCAACAGTAAAACACGAAACAAGGAAGCTAATATCTTCCAACATCTGGGGTAAAGACCTCTTCCCACACGAGGTCACTAAGGAAATAATTAAGAACGCCACCATGGAGAACATAGGTCTTCTCCAAAAATGGGGCATTCCTTCAAAGAGAAAATCTTCTGTGGTTGTGGGTCCCCAACCTAAAAAGAAGATCGGAAATGCTGGGAATATCCGGGCTGCTCAACAACATCCCACTATTCCGGTGACCACGGTGCTACAGGCAGATGGTCAAAAGTCTAAGCCTACTGACTACTCGAAGCATAAAAAGGCTTCGGCTAGGAGGAACTTTCCCTCAGGATCGCAGGACCTTCGATCCTTCAGTCCAAAGCCTATTCAAGATGAGCCATTGATGGGAAACAGAAATGTCCCTACCATCATTTCCTTACCTTCTCCTACAGTTCAAAACCCTCCTGGAGAAGTATACCTGAGAGCTATAGAGCATACAGGTGGTAAGAAAACTATAGCTCATCGAGATATCAATGAGTCATTCTGAACTTGTCGCCACTCAACAAGTTCATAAAAAACAGCAACTTCTCCTCCTTCTCCTTCTCCTCTTGCTGTCACTGCTGCCCCCTCTTTTATTTTTTTTTTTTTTATTTTTTTTTTCTTTTTTTTTGCTGCTGCTGCTTCAGCCACTTCTCCTTCTCCTTCTCCTCTTGCTGCCACTGCTACCTCCCTTTTTTTCTTTTCTTTTTAATTTTTCTTTTTTTTTAAATTTTTTTTTATTTTATTTTTTTTTTCTGCTACTGCTGCTGCTTCAGCCACTTCTCCTCCTTCTTCTTATCCTCTTGCTGCCACTGCTGCCTCTCTTTTTTTCTATTTTTTTCTTTTATTTTATTTATTTTTTTTTTTTTGCTGCTGCTGCTTCAGCAACCTCTCCTCCTTCTCCATCTCCTCTTGCTGCCACTGCTGCCCTTCTTTTTATTTCTTTTTTTTTTTTTGCTGCTGCTGCTGCTGCTTCAGCCACTTCTACTCCTTCTCCTTCTCCTCTTGCTGCCACTGCTGCCTCTCTTGTTTTTTTTTTTCTTTTAATTTTTTTTCTCCTCCTTCTCCTCCTCTTGCTGCCACTGCTGCCTCTCTTTTTTTGGATTTTTTGTTTTTAATTTTTTTTTTCTGCTACTGCCGCTGCTTCGGCCACTTCTCCTTCTCCTTCTCCTCTTGCTGCCACTGCTGCCTCTCTCTCTCTTTTTTTTTTTTTTTTTTTCCTGCTACTGCCACTGCTTCAGCCACTTCTCTTTCCCCCTCTCCTCTTGCTGCCACTGCTGCCTCAAATTTTTTTGGATTTTCTATTTTCAATTTATTTTTCTTTTTTTTCTCTTTTTTTTCTGCTACTGCCACTGCTTCAGCCACTTCTCCTCCTTCTCCTTCTCTTCTTGCTGCCACTGCTGCCTCTCTTTTTTTTTTTTTTAATTTTAATTTTAATTTTTTTTATTTTTATTTTTTTTTTGCTGCTGCCACTGCTTCAGCCACTTCTCCTCCTTCTCCTTCTCCTCTTGCTGCCACTGCTGCCGTTCTTTTTTTTTTTTCTTTTTTGCTCAATTGGCAGCACGCCTACTGTATTGGTACTGCCGGACTTGCTGGCCGGCAGTGTATTGGTGGTACCTTGTCGGCAATAGTACTGTAGCTGCATGGAAGCCTGAATGGTACATTCTCCCCTTCTATTATAATCTTCTTTCTGGAGAAAGGCAGTCAATTAGACTTTTACATCCTTTATTACTGTATACATTCACAGTAAGGAGTAGCCTTTTTTCCATGCTATCTCTCTCTCTCTCTCTCTCTCTCTCTCTCTCTCTCTCTCTCTCTCTCTCTCTCTCTCTCTAGCTAGCATGCCAGGTATGCCGGCAAGACCTAGCTATGCGGGCTACATGCCGGCTGAACTACTGTATATATTATACATGTAGCCAGTATATCTGCAGTATAGAATATACTGAAGATAGAAAACTACTATATAGTTTATACTAGTAGTTATTTCCAATATATTTTGGATATCCAACACAGGCATTCGCTGAGCCCAATCCTATATTGAATGAATATGATTTCTTCAATATCCTGAATAGAAATCAGTATTAGGATTACCCTACAATATTAAATACTTCAAGGCAAGTGTAATACACTCCTGACCATTAAAGGGTAGAGCCTTTTTCCTTGAGTCTCCCTGATCAGGAAACTTTATATTTTAATATAGTGGGGAGACTACAGCAAATAGGCTGAGTGGGATATACAAATATATATCTTGATTTTCCTAGTCCAGCTGGCTTCATGCTAGATGGACCATACTGTCATATGCTACTATGAAGGCAGCATAATGACTCTACTACAATACATAATGTACAGTAGCCAGTAAATTGCAATATAGAATTACTGCAATTAGAAAACTACAGTACCATTATACAGTAGTATTTTCTGACATACCTTGGGTACCTTTGTACGAGCATTCCGCTGGTACCATTCATATATTGAATGAATAGTTTTCTTCAATATTCTGATCGAGAATCAGTAATCCTGACCCCACAGTATTAATATTATTTTGGGACAGTGATTTGATGCTTCTCTACCCCTAGGGGTAAGAGTCCTTCTACTTGGAGTTACTCTATAAAGAAATCTCCATGTAGTTAATACTGAGGGGAGGCAACAGCATTTGCTCACAGGGGTACACAATTATGTATCTCCTACTATCCCTTTATAGCTTACTATCCTAAGCTACTCTATTGTAAAGGACATTTGCATGTTGATTGTCAAGGAGATAATCCATTGTATACTCATTTGGTTTTCCTTTTTTTACAGGAGGAACACCAGATACCTTGTGCTGCAGTCCTCTGCAAGGCCAAGAGTAAGTATTTTTACGGTCATAATACTTGCAGGTTTCATGCCCCCTGCAATATTATTTCCGGATCCCTACATTATTGGAACACACAGGTTTGCAATATATGTCGGACATTAATGTCCGAAGGTTTTGAAAATCTCAAGTCTACAGAGACTAGGGATACAGCTCAATATAAATTACGCAACTGGGTGAGAGGCTTTCAAAAGATCTCTCCGGGACCTTTCCTACCTAATGATAGGATGCGTAAGCTACTATTTCCGGAAGCAAGTGAGGAAACAGTAGTGCCTCAGGAGCCAACTACATCCCCTGATGGCCAGAAAACCTTTGGGATTAAGGGCAAGAAGTGCCCCAAGGTAGAAGATGAAAATATTGCGTTGGAATTTCCTCCGTCTGTGCCGGCTTTAGAGCCATCGATGTCGACATCTTCGTCTTCTACCCCTAATTTGGATAATGTGGTACAATTATGTATCCAGCTGAAGAATCAAATAGAGAGCTTTCATAAACAAAACGGAAAGCAGGAAGTAAAACGCAAGATAGATCCTTGTAGAGTTTCTTCTGTCGCTTCCCAGGGGTCAGTCAAACGACCCATGAATCAAGACCTACCAACATGCTCCATAACCAATCCCTGGAGGTTTGCAGAGCAGATGCCGATTTCAAATGGCAATCTCTGCATCTCAGAGAAAATAGGTGCAGTTCCTTTGGACAAATTTCAATTTTGGCCAAGCTTTGATGCTTTCCCTAATTGTTGGGTTCGACTGAAGTACGAACCAAAGTCAAGAAAAGGAACGGAACCAAAGGAGGTCTTGATTCTCGACCATGATAAGGCACAGACTATCCTTTCAGGTAGTCTAAGAAAGGCGGGTTATTCAGAGTCGAAGGTATTCTCACTGAATAACGGACACCCTTCCTTTCTTGCTCCTACTTCACTCTCATTCCCCTTTATGGGGAAAGCATTTACTTCTGTTGCCAAAGCGGTAGAGGCGGGTAAGCCATGTCCCACACTCGATGAGTGCAAGCATTTGTCACCAGCTTTTCCCGGACAGGAAAAGGATTGGAAGGAAGTCCATTTGACATTTTCAGTAGGAAAATTAGACGAGGACGTCGCAAGTCGACAATTCAAGGTATGTCTCCGTAAATTGTCTGAGTTGCTGTTGTGTAATGAACAGTAGTCAAAGGAGAGACTTGCGGCATCCCTTTCTCTACAAAACTACATAGAGTTGTGTTCAACCTACGAAAGTACCCCAGACATGCTCATGGTCATAGCCAACATGCATATGGCTATCTTGGTGAAGGACCTTTACGCCTTTATGAAGGCTAGGAGACCATGTAGAGAGTTTGTGTTCGCTGATGCAACAGTAAAACACGAAACAAGGAAGCTAATATCTTCCAACATCTGGGATAAAGACCTCTTCCCACACGAGGTCACTAAGGAAATAATTAAGAATGCCACCATGGAGAACATAGGTCTTCTCCAAAAATGGGGCATTCCTTCAAAGAGAAAATCTTCTGTGGTTGTGGGTCCCCAACCTAAAAAGAAGATCGGAAATGCTGGGAATATCCGGGCTGCTCAACAACATCCCACTATTCCGGTGACCACGGTGCTACAGGCAGATGGTCAAAAGTCTAAGCCTACTGACTACTCGAAGCATAAAAAGGCTTCGGCTAGGAGGAACTTTCCCTCAGGATCGCAGGACCTTCGATCCTTCAGTCCAAAGCCTATTCAAGATGAGCCATTGATGGGAAACAGAAATGTCCCTACCATCATTTCCTTACCTTCTCCTACAGTTCAAAACCCTCCTGGAGAAGTATACCTGAGAGCTATAGAGCATACAGGTGGTAAGAAAACTATAGCTCATCGAGATATCAATGAGTCATTCTGAACTTGTCGCCACTCAACAAGTTCATAAAAAACAGCCACTTCTCCTCCTTCTGCTTCTCCTCTTGCTGTCACTGCTGCCCCCTCTTTTATTTTTTTTTTTTTTATTTATTTTTTCTTTTTTTTTTTGCTGCTGCTGCTTCAGCCACTTCTCCTTCTCCTTCTCCTCTTGCTGCCACTGCTACCTCCCTTTTTTTCTTTTCTTTTTAATTTTTCTTTTTTTTTTAAATTTTTCTTTATTTTATTTTTTTTTTCTGCTACTGCTGCTGCTTCAGCCACTTCTCCTCCTTCTTCTTCTCCTCTTGCTGCCACTGCTGCCTCTCTTTTTTTCTATTTTTTTCTTTTATTTTTTTTTTTTTTTTTTTTTTTTTTTTTTGCTGCTGCTGCTTCAGCAACCTCTCCTCCTTCTCCATCTCCTCTTGCTGCCACTGCTGCCCTTCTTTTTATTTCTTTTTTTTTTTTTTGCTGCTGCTGCTGCTGCTTCAGCCACTTCTACTCCTTCTCCTTCTCCTCTTGCTGCCACTGCTGCCTCTCTTGTTTTTTTTTTCTTTTAATTTTTTTTCTCCTCCTTCTCCTCCTCTTGCTGCCACTGCTGCCTCTCTTTTTTTGGATTTTTTGTTTTTAATTTTTTTTTTCTGCTACTGCCGCTGCTTCGGCCACTTCTCCTTCTCCTTCTCCTCTTGCTGCCACTGCTGCCTCTCTCTCTTTTTTTTTTTTTTCCTGCTACTGCCACTGCTTCAGCCACTTCTCTTTCCCCCTCTCCTCTTGCTGCCACTGCTGCCTCAAATTTTTTTGGATTTTCTATTTTCAATTTATTTTTCTTTTTTTTCTCTTTTTTTTTCTGCTACTGCCACTGCTTCAGCCACTTCTCCTCCTTCTCCTTCTCTTCTTGCTGCCACTGCTGCCTCTCTTTTTTTTTTTTAATTTTAATTTTTATTTTTTTTATTTTTATTTTTTTTTTGCTGCTGCCACTGCTTCAGCCACTTCTCCTCCTTCTCCTTCTCCTCTTGCTGCCACTGCTGCCGTTCTTTTTTTTTTTTCTTTTTTGCTCAATTGGCAGCACGCCTACTGTATTGGTACTGCCGGACTTGCTGGCCGGCAGTGTATTGGTGGTACCTTGTCGGCAATAGTACTGTAGCTGCATGGAAGCCTGAATGGTACATTCTCCCCTTCTATTATAATCTTCTTTCTGGAGAAAGGCAGTCAATTAGACTTTTACATCCTTTATTACTGTATACATTCACAGTAAGGAGTAGCCTTTTTTCCATGCTATCTCTCTCTCTCTCTCTCTCTCTCTCTCTCTCTCTCTCTCTCTCTCTCTCTCTCTCTCTCTCTCTAGCTAGCATGCCAGGTATGCCGGCAAGACCTAGCTATGCGGGCTACATGCCGGCTGAACTACTGTATATATTATACATGTAGCCAGTATATCTGCAGTATAGAATATACTGAAGATAGAAAACTACTATATAGTTTATACTAGTAGTTATTTCCAATATATTTTGGATATCCAACACAGGCATTTGCTGAGCCCAATCCTATATTGAATGAATATGATTTCTTCAATATCCTGAATAGAAATCAGTATTAGGATTACCCTACAATATTAAATACTTCAAGGCAAGTGTAATACACTCCTGACCATTAAAGGGTAGAGCCTTTTTCCTTGAGTCTCCCTGATCAGGAAACTTTATATTTTAATATAGTGGGGAGACTACAGCAAATAGGCTGAGTGGGATATACAAATATATATCTTGATTTTCCTAGTCCAGCTGGCTTCATGCTAGATGGACCATACTGTCATATGCTACTATGAAGGCAGCATAATGACTAGACTACAATACATAATGTACAGTAGCCAGTAAATTGCAATATAGAATTACTGCAATTAGAAAACTACAGTACCATTATACAGTAGTATTTTCTGACATACCTTGGGTACCCTTGTACGAGCATTCCGCTGGTACCATTCATATATTGAATGAATAGTTTTCTTCAATATTCTGATCGAGAATCAGTAATCCTGACCCCACAGTATTAATATTATTTTGGGACAGTGATTTGATGCTTCTCTACCCCTAGGGGTAAGAGTCCTTCTACTTGGAGTTACTCTATAAAGAAATCTCCATGTAGTTAATACTGAGGGGAGGCAACAGCATTTGCTCACAGGGGTACACAAGTATGTATCTCCTACTATCCCTTTATAGCTTACTATCCTAAGCTACTCTATTGTAAAGGACATTTGCATGTTGATTGTCAAGGAGAAAATCCATTGTATACTCATTTGGTTTTCCTTTTTTTACAGGAGGAACACCAGATACCTTGTGCTGCAGTCCTCTGCAAGGCCAAGAGTAAGTATTTTTACGGTCATAATACTTGCAGGTTTCATGCCCCCTGCAATATTATTTCCGGATCCCTACATTATTGGAACACACAGGTTTGCAATATATGTCGGACATTAATGTCCGAAGGTTTTGAAAATCTCAAGTCTACAGAGACTAGGGATACAGCTCAATATAAATTACGCAACTGGGTGAGAGGCTTTCAAAAGATCTCTCCGGGACCTTTCCTACCTAATGATAGGATGCGTAAGCTACTATTTCCGGAAGCAAGTGAGGAAACAGTAGTGCCTCAGGAGCCAACTACATCCCCTGATGGCCAGAAAACCTTTGGGATTAAGGGCAAGAAGTGCCCCAAGGTAGAAGATGAAAATGTTGCGTTGGAATTTCCTCCGTCTGTGCCGGCTTTAGAGCCATCGATGTCGATATCTTCGTCTTCTACCCCTAATTTGGATAATGTGGTACAATTATGTATCCAGCTGAAGAATCAAATAGAGAGCTTTCATAAACAAAACGGAAAGCAGGAAGTAAAACGCAAGATAGATCCTTGTAGAGTTTCTTCTGTCGCTTCCCAGGGGTCAGTCAAACGACCCATGAATCAAGACCTACCAACATGCTCCATAACCAATCCCTGGAGGTTTGCAGAGCAGATGCCGATTTCAAATGGCAATCTCTGCATCTCAGAGAAAATAGGTGCAGTTCCTTTGGACAAATTTCAATTTTGGCCAAGCTTTGATGCTTTCCCTAATTGTTGGGTTCGACTGAAGTACGAACCAAAGTCAAGAAAAGGAACGGAACCAAAGGAGGTCTTGATTCTCGACCATGATAAGGCACAGACTATCCTTTCAGGTAGTCTAAGAAAGGCGGGTTATTCAGAGTCGAAGGTATTCTCACTGAATAACGGACACCCTTCCTTTCTTGCTCCTACTTCACTCTCATTCCCCTTTATGGGGAAAGCATTTACTTCTGTTGCCAAAGCGGTAGAGGCGGGTAAGCCATGTCCCACACTCGATGAGTGCAAGCCTTTGTCACCAGCTTTTCCCGGACAGGAAAAGGATTGGAAGGAAGTCCATTTGACATTTTCAGTAGGAAAATTAGACGAGGACGTCGCAAGTCGACAATTCAAGGTATGTCTCCGTAAATTGTCTGAGTTGCTGTTGTGTAATGAACAGTAGTCAAAGGAGAGACTTGCGGCATCCCTTTCTCTACAAAACTACATAGAGTTGTGTTCAACCTACGAAAGTACCCCAGACATGCTCATGGTCATAGCCAACATGCATATGGCTATCTTGGTGAAGGACCTTTACGCCTTTATGAAGGCTAGGAGACCATGTAGAGAGTTTGTGTTCGCTGATGCAACAGTAAAACACGAAACAAGGAAGCTAATATCTTCCAACATCTGGGATAAAGACCTCTTCCCACACGAGGTCACTAAGGAAATAATTAAGAATGCCACCATGGAGAACATAGGTCTTCTCCAAAAATGGGGCATTCCTTCAAAGAGAAAATCTTCTGTGGTTGTGGGTCCCCAACCTAAAAAGAAGATCGGAAATGCTGGGAATATCCGGGCTGCTCAACAACATCCCACTATTCCGGTGACCACGGTGCTACAGGCAGATGGTCAAAAGTCTAAGCCTACTGACTACTCGAAGCATAAAAAGGCTTCGGCTAAGAGGAACTTTCCCTCAGGATCGCAGGACCTTCGATCCTTCAGTCCAAAGCCTATTCAAGATGAGCCATTGATGGGAAACAGAAATGTCCCTACCATCATTTCCTTACCTTCTCCTACAGTTCAAAACCCTCCTGGAGAAGTATACCTGAGAGCTATAGAGCATACAGGTGGTAAGAAAACTATAGCTCATCGAGATATCAATGAGTCATTCTGAACTTGTCGCCACTCAACAAGTTCATAAAAAACAGCCACTTCTCCTCCTTCTCCTTCTCCTCTTGCTGTCACTGCTGCCCCCTCTTTTATTTTTTATTTTTTTTTATTTATTTTTTTTTTTTTTTTTTTGCTGCTGCTGCTTCAGCCACTTCTCCTTCTCCTTCTCCTCTTGCTGCCACTGCTACCTCCCTTTTTTTCTTTTCTTTTTAATTTTTCTTTTTTTTTTAAATTTTTTTTTATTTTATTTTTTTTTCTGCTACTGCTGCTGCTTCAGCCACTTCTCCTCCTTCTTCTTATCCTCTTGCTGCCACTGCTGCCTCTCTTTTTTCTATTTTTTTCTTTTATTTAATTATTTATTTATTTTTTTTTTTTTTTTTGCTGCTGCTGCTGCTGCTTCAGCCACCTCTCCTCCTTCTCCATCTCCTCTTGCTGCCACTGCTGCCCTTCTTTTTATTTTTTTTTTTTTTTTTTTTTTTTTGCTGCTGCTGCTGCTGCTTCAGCCACTTCTACTCCTTCTCCTTCTCCTCTTGCTGCCACTGCTGCATCTCTTTTTTTTTTTTCTTTTAATTTTTTTTCTCCTCCTTCTCCTTCTCCTCTTCCTGCCACTGCTGCCTCTCTTTTTTTGGATTTTTTGTTTTTAATTTTTTTTTCTGCTACTGCCGCTGCTTCAGCCACTTCTCTTTCCCCCTCTCCTCTTGCTGCCACTGCTGCCTCAAATTTTTTTAGATTTTCTATTTTCAATTTATTTTTCTTTTTTTTCTCTTTTTTTTCTGCTACTGCCACTGCTTCAGCCACTTCTCCTCCTTCTCCTTCTCCTCTTGCTGCTACTGCTGCCCTTCTTTTTTTCTTTTTTTTTCTTTTTTGCTGCTGCTGCTTCAGCCACTTCTGCTCCTTCTCCTTCTTCTCTTGCTGCCACTGCTGCCTCTCTTTTTTTGGATTTTCTGTTTGAAATTTTTTTTCTCTTTTTTTTTTCACTGGTGCTGCTGCTTCAGCCACTTCTCCTCCTTCTCCTTCTCCTCTTGCTGCCACTGCTGCCCTTTTTTTTTGGATTTTCTATTTTTAATTTATTTTTTTTCCTGCTGCTGCTGCTTCAGCCAATTCTCCTCCTTCTCCTCTTGCTGCTACTGCTGCCCCTTTTTTTTATTTATTTTTTTCTTTTTTTTTTTCTTTTTTTTTCTGCTACTGCTGCCACTGCTGCCTCTCTTTTTTTGGATTTTCTGTTTTCAATCTCTTTTTTTTTCGCTGGTGCTGCTGCTTCAGCCACTTCTCCTTCTCCTTCTCCTCTTGCTGCCACTGCTGCCTCTCTCTTTTTGGATTTTCTGTTTTCAATTTCTTTTTTTTTCCGCTGGTGCTGCTGCTTCAGCGAACTTCTCCTCCTTCTCTTTCTCCTTTTGCTGCCACTGCTGCCTCTCTTTTTTTTTTTTTTTTTTTTTTTTCCTGCTACTGCTGCTGCTTCAGCCACTTCTCCTCTTTCCCCCTCTCCTCTTGCTGCCACTGCTGCCTCTCGTTTTTTGGATTTTCTGTTTTCAATTTATTTTTTTTTTGCTGGTACTGCAGCTTCAGCCACTTCTCCTCCTTCTCCTCTTGCTGCCACTGCTGCCTCTCTTTTTTTGGATTTTCTGTTTTCAATTTTTTTCTTTTTTTTTCGCTGGTGCTGCTGGTTCTGCCACTTCTCCTCCTTCTCCTTCTCCTCTTGCTGCTACTGCTGCCCTTTTTTTTTTTCTGCTACTGCCGCTGCTTCAGCCACTTCTCCTCTTTCCCCCTCTCCTTTTGCTCCCACTGCTGCCTCTCTTTTTTTGGATTTTCTGTTTTCAATTTATTTTTCTTTTTTTTTTTTTTGCTGGTGCTACTGCTTCAGCCACTTTTCCTCCTTCTCCTTCTCCTCTTGCTGCTACTGATGACCTTTTTTTTTTTTTTTTTTTTTTTTTTTTTTTTTTTTTTTTTTTCTGCTACTGCCCCTGCTTCAGCCACTTCTCTTTCCCCCTCTCCTCTTGCAGCCATTGATTCATCTCTTTTTTTTGGACTTTCTGTTTTCAATTTTTTTTTCTTATTTTTTTCTTTTTTTTCTTTTTTTTGCTACTGCTGCTGCTTCAGCCACTTCTCCTCCTTCTCCTTCTCCTCTTGTTGCTACTGCTGCCCCTTTTTTTTTCTGCTACTGCCGCTGCTTCAGCCACTTCTCCTCTTTCCCCCTCTCCTCTTGCTGCCACTGCTGCCTCTCTCTTTTTTTTTAATTTATTTATTTATTATTTTTTTTCCTGCTACTGCTGCTTCTTTTGCCACTTCTCCTCCTTCTCCTTCTCCTCTTGCTGATACTGCTGGCCCCCTTTTTTTTTTCTGCTACTGCCGCTGCTTCAGCCACTTCTCCTCTTTTCCCCTCTCCTCTTGCTGCCACTGCTGCCTCTCTTTTTTTGGATTTTCTGTTTCCAATTTTTTTTTTTTTCGCTGGTGCTGCTTGTTCAGCCTTTTCTCCTCCTTTTCCTCTTGCTGCTACTGCTGCCCCCCTTTTTTTTTTCTTTTTTTTCTGCTACTGCCGCTGCTTCAGCCACTTCTCCTCTTTCCCCCTCTCCTCTTGCTGCCACTGCTGCCTCTCTTTTTTTTTAATTTATTTATTTATTATTTTTTTTCCTGCTACTGCTGCTTCTTTTGCCACTTCTCCTCCTTCTCCTTCTCCTCTTGCTGATACTGCTGGCCCCCTTTTTTTTTCTGCTACTGCCGCTGCTTCAGCCACTTCTCCTCTTTTCCCCTCTCCTCTTGCTGCCACTGCTGCCTCTCTTTTTTTGGATTTTCTGTTTCCAATTTTTTTTTTTTTTCGCTGGTGCTGCTTGTTCAGCCTTTTCTCCTCCTTTTCCTCTTGCTGCTACTGCTGCCCCCCTTTTTTTTTTCTTTTTTTTCTGCTACTGCCGCTGCTTTAGCCACTTCTCCTCTTTTCCCCTCTCCTCTTGCTGCCACTGCTGCCTCTCTTTTTTTGGATTTTCTGTTTCCAATTTTTTTTTTTTTCGCTGGTGCTGCTTGTTCAGCCTTTTCTCCTCCTTCTCCTCTTGCTGCTACTGCTGCCCCCCTTTTTTTTTTTCTTTTTTTTCTGCTACTGCCGCTGCTTCAGCCACTTCTCCTCTTTCCCCCTCTCCTCTTGCTGCCACTGCTGCCTCTCTTTTTTTGGATTTTCTGTTTTCAATTTTTTTTCTTTTTTTTCCGCTGGTGCTGCTGCTTCAGCCACTTCTCCTCCTTCTCCTTCTTCTCTTGCTGCTACTGCTGCCCCCTTTTTTTTTCTTTTTTTTTCTGCTACTGCCACTGCTTCAGCCACTTTTCCTCTTTGCCCCTCTCCTCTTGCTGCCACAGCTGCCTCTCTTTTTTTTGGATTTTCTGTTCTCATTTTTTTTTTCTTTTTCGCTGGTGCTGCTGCTTCAGCCACTTCTCCTTCTTCTCTTGCTGCTACTGCTGCCCCCTTTTTTTTTCTGCTACTGCCGCTGCTTCATCCACTTCTCCTCTTTCCCCCTCTCCTCTTGCTACCACTGCTGCCTCTCTTTTTTTGGATTTTCTGTTTTCAATTTTTTTTCGTTTTTTTCGCTGGTGCTGCTGCTTCAGCCACTTCTCCTCCTTCTCTTGCTGCTACTGCTGCCCCTTTTTTTTCTGCTACTGCCGCTGCTTCAGCCACTTCTCCTCTTTCCCCATCTCCTCTTGCTGCCACTGCTGCCTCTCTTTTTTTGGATTTTCTGTTTTCAATTTATTTTTATTTTTTTTTTTTCGCTGGTGCTGCTGCTTCAGCCACTTCTCCTCCTTCTCCTTCTCCTCTTGCTGCTACTGCTGCCCCCTTTTTTTTTCTGCAACTGCCGCTGTTTCAGCCACTTCTCCTCTTTCCCCTCTCCTCTTGCTGCCACTGCTGCCTCTCTTTTTTTGGATTTTCTGTATTCAATTTTTTTTTCCTTTTATTTTTTTTTGCTGGTGCTGCTGCTTCAGCCACTTCTCCTCCTTCTCCTTCTCCTCTTGCTGCTGCCGCTGCCCCTTTTTTTTCTTTTTTTTTTCTTTTTTTTTCTGCTACTGCCGCTGCTTCAGCCACTTCTCCTCCTTCTCCTTCTCCTCTTGCTGCTACTGCTGCCCCCTTTTTTTTTTTTTTTCCTGCTACTGCCGCTGCTTCAGCCACTTCTCCTCTTTCCCCCTCTCCTCTTGCTGCCACTGCTGCCTCTCTTTTTTTGGATTTTCTGCTATCAATATTTTTTTTCTTTTCTTTTCTTTTTTTTGCTGATGCTGCTGCTTCAGCCATTTCTCCTCCTTCTCTTCCTCCTCTTGCTGCTACTGCTGCCCCTTTCTTTTTTTTTTTTTTTTTTTTTTTTTTTGCTGGTCCTGCTGCTTCAGCCACTTCTCCTTCTCCTTCTCCTCTTGCTGCTACTGCTGACCCTTTTTTTTTTTTTTTTTTTTGCTGGTGCTGCCGCTTCAGCCACTTCTCCTCCATCTCCTCCTCTTGCTTCTACTGCTGCCCCTCCTTTTTTTTTTTCTTTTTTTTCCTGCTACTGCCGCTGCTTCATCCACTTCTCCTTCTTCCCCCTCCCCTCTTGCTGCCACTGCTGCCTCTCTTTTTTTGGATTTTCTGTTTGCAATTTTTTTTTTTTTTTTTTCGCTGGTGCTGCTGCTTCAGCCACATCTCCTCCTTCTCCTTCTCCTCTTGCTGCCACTGCTGCCTCTCTCTTTTTTTTTAATTTATTTTATTTTTTTTTTATTTTTTTTTCCTGCTACTGCCGCTTCTTCAGCTACTTCTCCTCTTTCCCCCTCTCCTCTTGCTGCCACTGCTGCCTCTCTTTTTTTGGATTTTCTGTTTTCAATTTTTTTTTCTTTTTTTTTTTCGCTGGTGCTGCTGCTTCAGCCATTTCTCCTCCTTCTCTTGCTGCTACTGCTGCCCCTTTTTTTTCTCTTTTCTTTTTTTTTTCCTGCTACTGCCGCTGCTTCAGCCCCTTCTCCTCTTTCCCCCTCTCCTCTTGCTGCCACTGCTGCCTCTCTTTTTTTTGGATTTTCTGTTTTAAATTTTTTTTTTTTCGCTGGTGCTGCTGCTTCAGCCACTTCTCCTCCTTCTCCTTCTCCTCTTGCTGCTGCCGCTGTGGCGGGATGTAAACAAAAACAACCCCCACACCCTTGAATCTTACTTCTGACAATTGTCTCTGCAACACAAACTTTCCCCTGACGTTATCATAAATTGGACTCTTAGACTAAAGGGCAACAAAAACAAAACATAACCTTAAAACTATATTTACCGCACCCAAAAAAAATCATACATCATTAAACAAAATTAACACAAAACAGACAAAATAACACTTTTATATTTATATTATAGCAATGTGTGGGTACACAGAACTCACCAATCACAAAACCTTTAAGAATCCAACACCAACAGTCCCCACACAGTAACGAAAAACACTTAACACTAAAATAAATCACTTAATACTAAACCCAATCATATACCACAACCCAGCAAAAATATTCAACGCTTCAAACTAAACATAAGAGAAACCTCTTAATATTTCATATACGTGTATGGCCACCGTCGTCCACAAACTCCCCACACTGGCAACTCAGTCCTTACCTAATTTTTTCTCATAACCCAGTCGCAGTCTGGAACGGGACCTCGGCTTCGAGTAACTGGGCCTTCATATACCTGCACTCTCTCATTCACTTCTTCCATATCGTTTTCATTCAACGTACTACTACTACTCCCGTCTATGTTCTGCTCGTCTAAGATATCATTCACTATTTCATCTACCTCAGTTTCATCTGGCCCGAAAATCCCACTAATTTCTGTCAACAATTCATCCATTACATCTAAACCATTTTCTACTTTAACAAAAGAATCATTCATACTGCTTATCATTCTCCTATCTTTCATTCTCGTGTTCGTCATACGTTCTCTTGCCTCATCTAACGAAAAACCACACACACTATAAGTATCATTCATACTCATCCAAGTTTCATCTGTATTAATACATTTATCTTCCATACTCACCTGTACATTTACACCCTTGTCCTGCTTATTCTGATTCCCGCCAACAACTACAAAATTTTCCTGTCTTCTATCCCCAGTAAAATTCTCAGACTTCTTTTTCCTTCCATACTCTACTAACACCAATTGCTTATCTTCTAAACCTAATGCCTCACACATACTCAGTTCATACTTGTTCGTTTTCAGCCATTTATTCATACCATTCTCCTGAATATATCTTGGTACCTCCTTCCATTTTCGCAACTGACTGTGGTGTGCCCTAACCTTTTCCACACTACCATCCACACTTACTTTACCTAAAACATAACTCAACCCACTAGAACCAACATCTAACACCTCATATGGACCTTCAAACTTATCACGTACCTTATTGACATTCATTCTTCCTTTTTCAATTACTTCTTTTAACACTTTCTCTCCCACTTTGTAGCTTTCAAATCTCTCATTTGCTTTCTTCCAAACATCTCTATCATTCTCGGACACACTCAATCTCGGTCTTACTATCTTTTCAAAATTCAACACAAACTTACACGGAGACATCCCAGTACTCTTGTGCACAGTCGCATTATACGCCCACAACGCACGCCCAACATATAAATCCCAATCATTATCACATGTACTCATCATCCGCAAAATTTCTGTCAAGGTTCTTACAGTCCTTTCAGCCAAACCATTCGCACTTGGCATATACGGAGTCGAATACACATGTGCAATGCCCCATTCTCTCAACATCTGCTCAAACTCCCATCCAACAAACTCCGGACCATTGTCACTTAACATTTTCGCAGGCTTACACACACTCATCGGCAACATCACTTGACTTACCATTCTAGCTACAGTCTCACTTCTTTTATTCTTGATGGGTACTGCATACGCAAACTTGCTCATATGATCGACCATGACAATTATTCCCACATGTCTCCTCGCAGTCACAGGCAACGAAACACAATCAATCACAAACATCTCAAATGGCTCTTTCATACGTAACCTCAGAACAGGCGGACTTGCATGCATGCTCAGATACTTTCCCTTCTGACAATCCTCACAAGTAGTCGCTACATCCCTACAAATTTGACTCAACCCAGGCGTAAACAACCTCTCTCACATGCATTCCCACAGTTTATTCTTCCCCATATGCCCATACCTGTCATGCACTACCATACACATACTTACAGCTGCATGCATTGGAAATACAGGAACATATATATCTTCATCCATTCCCCTATGCAAAAAATACACAATATTCTTACAAACGATAAATCTTTTAACAACTTTCTTATACGCTTCCAAATCACACGGCCATTCTTCCACCCTAATACCATTTAAAATGCATTCACGTAACCTACTTATTTCGAAACATTCACCTTGCATTTCTTCCACCTCTTCTTTGCTCAACAAATCTTCTTCACTCTTTGCAATATCAATCATGCCAACAAAATTCGCCATGAATACACTATTATCCTCAATTACTATTACCTTACAGCCATTCTTTGAAAGCAAACCCTTACCAACATCAACTGACACATGGTGCAACCTCAAAAAATCTATTCCCATCAAAAAACAACTAGGCATTTCATTCTCTCCCATCACAATAAAATTATGTTCAACTTCCATACTCCCTAGTTTCACCTTCAACCTCACTTCTTCCCAAACAAGTAAACTTCCCTGACCTATTCCATGAATTCTCACACTCGTACACTGTCTTTTCACTTCCCAATTGTACCTCTCAATTTCCCTGATAACCGACTCATTTACTAATGACACTTGAGCACCCGTATCAATTAAACTACAATATTCATTCTCATTTATATTCACATATGTCATCATCCTTCCTTTTACACCATGCATGCATACATTTACTCTCCTTTCAATTCTGTCGCTCACTTCACCAATATGTTCATCATCATATTCACTGTCCTCTATACAGTTATATCTTAGGTTAAGGTCACTTGCACCATTATCCTTCTCGCTCAACAATTTGCAACATTCCTCCTTACATTGAATCCTCAAAATATATTCCCTATCATTCTCCTTACATGCCCTATATTCCATCGGTCGATTCCATCCAAAATACAAATACACAGTTACACCATACAACATACTTACCACCATTAATATCTTTGATAATACTTCCCCTTCTAGTACACTACTCTCCTCCTCATATACCATTTCTTTTGACACTTCATTCATCACCCTTCTTTTAAGCTCGCTTACGCTACCTGGTATTTCCGTATCTAACCCCTCTTGTATTAACTTACTTAAACCCATTAGGATACACTTATACACCATATCTTCCCCTTCACAACTCTGCTCCACAACTAAACCTTCAGAATTCTGATTACTCTCTTTATCTTCCATCCTCCCATGCATCCTCGACATCGCATCTGCTATCACATTCTTATTTCCCGGTACATATTCTAACCTAAAATCAAATTCATTCAGATCCTCTATGGTCCTAGCAACCCTTGCATTCACACCCTCTTTCCTTATCATATACACTAGGGGCTGATGGTCAGTACGCACAATGAATTTTACACCATACAAAAATACTTTCAATGCTTTCACACAAAATCGTATTGCAGCCAATTCCCTGTCAATCGTCGAATAATTCCGCTCAGCTTTATTAAATGCTTTACTAACATACGCTATTACTCTCAATTGCTCTTCTCCATTTACTCTCTGCATTTGAACCAAACAACCACCCATACTAACCCCACTCGCATCCGTATACAACTCTAGCATATTCGCATTTTCACTGTAGTCTGGAAATGCCAAAGTGACGTCTTTCGCGGCCTCTTCCTTCAACCTTTCAAACGCTTCTATCATCCGATCATCCCATTTTAATTTTGTACTATTCCTTTTACCCGTCCATTCATTCAAAGGCTTCCCTATACCTGAACAATCTCTAACAAACTTGCGCCCAAACTCAACCAAACCAAGAAAACCTCGCAACTCACGCACAGTCCGGGGACGTGGAAATTCTCGCACCTTATTCACAAACTTGTCACTCTTCCTTATACCAGATTCACCCACTACATGCCCAAGAAATTCCACCTCCCTGGACAACCATGTACACTTCTCAAGCTTAATTTTCACACCAACTTCAATTAACCGCCTCAACACTGCCTCAAGCAACCGCATATGTTCCTCAACAGTCTCGCTCGCAATCAGAATATCATCTATAAAAACAGTCACCTTCTGTCGATCGAAACCAGCCAATACAACATTCATCGCTCTTTGGAAGGCAGCAGGCGCATTAGCAAGACCAAAACTCAACCTTTTAAATTGAAAGTGACAATTCGTACTTGACAATGCAGTAATGGGCCTGCTCCCCTCTGCCAGAGGCATCTGATAATAGCCCCGCACCAAATCTAATTTAGTAAAAACTTTCATTCCATGCATCTTATAAACACAATCAGACACCACATTCATTGGAAAACGTTCTTTAACAGTCACCTCATTCACCTTCCTATAATCAATACACATGCGTAAACTTCCATCAGGCTTTCGTACAGGGACAATAGGGCTATTCCAGGCACTCTCACTCCTTTCTATTACACCCATACGCTCTAATTCCTGACACTGCTCCTCTATCTCCTTGGCAATAGGCGGAGAAAAATGCCTGGGACGCTGATATATGGGGGTATCATCACTGAGAACTATTTTAAATTCTGGCAGGTCTGACCCCCCACAATCATCGTCACCGAGACTCATAACTCTCCGCTTATCCCATAACATTTTAAGCAATCGTTCCCTTTCGACCTCACTTATACTCTCATCTAACTTAATTCTTCCTTTCAACGTATCGTATTCCCAATCGTCATCATTCTTTACCTTACCAGCCATTACCTGTCTCGCCTTAACATATCTTCCATCCTCTACATTGATCAGTGTATACATACATCCCATGCAATCGCCCTCATGTATACCACGTACTCTCTTCCTCCTAACACTCGGCAACAACCTTATATACACCTGGGGTTCCTGCATATTCATAACACCATCATATATATACGCACTCGTTTTCACCAAATTACCTGCTTCCATACCTTCCACTACATATTCATCCTTGTCACTATTTGAAATTCCCAGACTGCTCGGCCATGCAACTTTTACACTAATAACCTCACCTTTCTTACCCGATAACCTTACACTTTCCTTTGCTACCAACGGCACTCCCTTCCACACCTTCGTACTCACTCTGCCGTCTTCCTTTAAATAAAATTCCCCACAAATATTACCTTTAACCTTTATTTCTATCATATTCACACTTGGATGTACGATCATACCACATTTTTTCAGAAATTTATACCCAAGCAGTACGTCATATTTCTCATTCGCTCCCTCGACCACGTAAAAATCATTATCCTCCATCATCAGCCCCCCAATCATAACATTTTCCCGCAACTTTCCTTGCACAGGCATACGCAAATTACCAATACCTTTTACTTCACCCTTACATCCCTTAAATTCACAAACCTCTTTTACCTTATCATATGCATTCCTAAACATTAAATTGACACCACAACCAGTATCAATCAAACCAACCAACTCTACACCATTAAAAATCATTTTCACACTCATGCAATCATGTGCTCTTTCTCCCATCACATCTTCATGCAATAAACCCTCACGAACATGCATCACATTCACTCCCCACACACACGAGGACTCACCCAGCTGAACCCTCTGATTAATTAGTTTCCCGAACATCCTGGCTGACTTGATCCCTTCTTTCTACAAACCCTAGCTACATGCCCATCTGCACCACATTCAGTACACTTACCCCGTGGCTCCTTGCACATTCTAGCATAATGACCATCCTTACCACAATTACCACAAATTACATTCATACGATTACTACGGCATCCACTCGCTATGTGCCCAGTCATACCACACCGATAACACTTAACCACTTTCTCTTTCTTACAGTCGCTAATACGATGCCCTGTCTCTCCACACCCGAAACATGCTCCTAATGCCCATCTACACTCGTTCTTTTTATGTCCTACCTTCCCGCACCTATAACACCTCTCTTCACGGATACCACTACCTAACCTAACTTGTTGCGTACTAGCACTTCTATCTCTCCAAACTTGATTTCCCTGTCTAAACCCGTCATTTCTCGGCATGGGTATTCCTACATTACTCACCCTAACACTTCTATCTATTACACTATCAGCTGCCCTCATTGGCCCTCTCATAATAGCATCTCTAAAACTACCAAATTCTGGCACACATTCCTCCATTCCAGTTCTTACACTCACAGATTTACTTTCTTTCATACACCTATCCAACTCGTAATCCTCAACTATCTCTAAAATATCATCCTAAGTCAATCTCTCTCTAGTCCACCTCATTTTCTCCTTCCGTTTCAAATTAATAAACTCACACACACTCTCTGGTACTGTACCCAAAAACTTCTTCATTAGTTCCTTATTTTCATTTATTCCTTCGTCCCCATACTTCTTTCTAGCCAATGTTTCTAACCGATATACATACATCGAGATTGCTTCACCCACCTTCATTCGTGCTTCATCAAAATCATTTTTTCGCTTATACCTAACACTACCTTTCATACGTTTTACCTGTTCAATTATCCTCTTCTTTACACTTTCATACTCAACCTCTCCTACACTCATTATCACCCCATACATCGTCAACAAATATCCTGACAAAAATTCTCCCAACTCCCTAGCCCAAACTCTCTTACTATCCCCATACTTAGCCTGACAAAACCTTTCATATTCCCTAAAGAAGTCATATACATCCCTACTGCTATGTTCATTAAAACTTTCACACCTAGGCACCTCTCTCATAAACACTGTCTTACAAACTTCCTCTACTTCATTCTCACTACTATCTTCACTGTCTACTCCCTTCTTGTTGCTTTCCTCTTCATTTGAATACAATGAATCTAGTTCTACACTCAAAGTCCTATCTTTAACTATTCCCTTCTTACCCTTTTTCTTACTTACCACCTTCACCCAATCATGATCATCCTCACTCACACCCTGACCTTTCTTCTTTTCTTTCTTCACATTATCTTTACCTTTCTTCTCCTTCTTCCTATCACCCTTCGTTCCAATCTTACTATGTCTAGGCCCTTTACTTTCAATATCACTATCACTACCTTCCCCATTATCACTTACCCTATCCTCTTCCACCATCAACCCGTTACCAGAAGCAGAAGCCACTCCTCCGACTGCACCTTCACCCATGACAGTTTTCATCATCCCCATTACTTGCCCTATCATAGCTTCCATTCGTTTCTCATTTTCTCGCATCCTCATCTCAACACCCTCTTCCACTCTCTCTACAGTTCCCTGAAGTTCCCTAAGTTTCCTTTGCATCTCTTCATTCTCACTACTTAACCTCGCATTCTCCAACAACAACCTCTCTTCTCGCTCATTAGACAACTGCAATTCCTCCTTTAACGTATACAACTGTTCCTCCATTAACTCCATTTCAATACCATTAATATTTCAAGTAATTCCAAAACCTATTTACCCTTGTCCAACAGTCCAGTTTCAATCCCACCTTCAACAGTCGTCCCTGTTCGGGCGCTAAATTTATGTGGCGGGATGTAAACAAAAACAACCCCCACACCCTTGAATCTTACTTATGACAATTGTCTCTGCAACACAAACTTTACCCTGACGTTATCATAAACTGGACTCTTAGACTAAAGGGCAACAAAAACAAAACATAACCTTAAAACTATATTTACCGCAACCAAAAAAAAAATCATACATCATTAAACAAAATTAACACAAAACAAACAAAATAACACTTTTATATTTATATTATAGCAGTGTGTGGGTACACAGAACTCACCAATCACAAAACCTTTAAGAATCCAACACCAACAGTCCCCACACAGTAACGAAAAACACTTAACACTAAAATAAATCACTTAATACTAAACCCAATCATATACCACAACCCAGCAAAAATATTCAACGCTTCAAACTAAACATAAGAGAAACCTCTTAATATTTCATATACGTGTGTGGCCACCGTCGTCCACAAACTCCCCACACTGGCAACTCAGTCCTTATCGCCAATTGCCACAAATCCCTGGCAAACAATCACTGCAGTCAATTTGACTGTCCAATAACATTAGAGGTGGTCATCATCATCATCATATCATCATCATCAACAAGAACAAATCTATTTTCAGCCGGGTCGTCAACGCTCAAAATTCTTTCAATATCTCGCAGTCTAAATATAAACATCCGCAGTCTGCTCCTAAGTTCATATTATACGGTCCAGGTCGTCATCAATCTATCAAAAATTTAAGTCTCTCCAAAGGAGGAATCACGGCCTGCCAAAATAAAAAAGAAAAACACTTATGAACACTCCTAACTAACTTAACTATCGCACTATAATCAAAGATAAACAATAAACTTTCTATCATTCACGAACGCGCCTAACAAAAATGAATAAAAACAGTACTTACTCCGAATATAAAAAAAACACTAAACAGCCGGCTTCCGAAGAACAAAAAAAAAATAACAACCGACTCCTTCCACAGTCAGAGATCCAATGCTTTCGCCCAAGACATTCATCACCGCCCTATCCTAGCTAAAAAATGTAAACAAACAACCTCAAATATACCGACAGTCTTTTCAACAACAACCAATCATTCGCTAATTACCCTTGTTCTTCGGCGCTCACCGCGGACACACAAACATACGCACACACAACCACACATACTCTCTCGCGCACGCGCGATCTAGCAAAACTAAAGCAAATTAAATTCCCTCTCTCTCTCTCTGACAAAACTAAAGCAAATAAATACTCTTTCTTTCTCTCTCTCTCTCTGACAAAACTAAAGCAAATAAACCCTCTTTCTCTCTCTCTCTCTCTCTCTCTCTCTCTCTCTCTCTCTCTCTCTCTCAAAACTAAGCAAATAAACACTTACTCTCTTGCGGTTTGACAAAACTTAAGTAAATAAACACTCACTCACTCACTCACACACTCTCTCTCTCTCTCTCTCTCTCTCTCTCTCTCTCTCTCTCTCTCTCTCTCTCTCTCTAATGACAAAGCTAAAGCAAAATAATGTCTCGATTTAACAATACTAAAACAACACACTCTCTCTCTCTCTCTCTCTCTCTCTCTCTCTCTCTCTCTCTCTCTCTCTCTCTCTCTCTCTCTCAATTTGGCAAAACAAAAAAAATAAATTAAAATAAAATTGATCCTCCACACCGCTGCCCCCTTTTTTTCTTTTCTTCTTTTATTCTTTCTCTTTTTCTGCTACTGCCGCTGCTTCAGCCACTTCTCCTCTTTCTCCCTCTCCTCTTGCTGCCACTGCTGCCTCTCTTTTTTTGGATTTTCTGTTTTCAAATTTTTTTCTTTTTTTTTTCGCTGGTGCTGCTGCTTCAGCCAATTCTCCTCCTTCTCCTTCTACTCTTGCTGCTACTGCTGCCCCATTTTTTTTTTCTGCTACTGCCGCTGCTTCAGCCACTTCTCCTCTTTCCCCCTCTCCTCTTGATGCCACTGCTGCCTCTCTTTTTTTTTTAATTTATCTATTTATTATTTTTTTTCCTGCTACTGCTGCTTCTTTTGCCACTTCTCCTCCTTCTCCTTCTCCTCTTGCTGATACTGCTGCCCCCCCCCCCTTTTTTTTCTGCTATTGCCGCTGCTTCAGCCACTTCTCCTCTTTCCCCCTCTCCTCTTGCTGCCACTGCTGCCTCTCTTTTTTTGGATTTTCTGTTTCCAATTTTTTTTTTTTCGCTGGTGCTGCTTGTTCAGCCTTTTTATCCTCATTCTCCTTCTCCTCTTGCTGCTACTGCTGCCCCCTTTTTTTTTTTTTCTTTTTTTTTCTGCTACCGCCGCTGCTTCAGCCACTTCTCCTCTTTCCCCCTCTCCTCTTGCTGCCACTGCTGCCTCTCTTTTTTTGGATTTTCTGTTTCCAATTTTTTTTTTTCGCTGGTGCTGCTTGTTCAGCCTTTTTATCCTCATTCTCCTTCTCCTCTTGCTGCTACTGCTGCCCCCTTTTTTTTTTCTTTTTTTTTCTGCTACCGCCGCTGCTTCAGCCACTTCTCCTCTTTCCCCCTCTCCTCTTGCTGCCACTGCTGCCTCTCTTTTTTTGGATTTTCTGCTATCAATATTTCTTTTCTTTTCTTTTCTTATTTTTGCTGATGCTGCTGCTTCAGCCATTTCTCCTCCTTCTCTTTCTCCTCTTGCTGCTACTGCTGCCATTTTTTTTTTTTTTTTTTTTTTTTTTTTATCCTGCTACGGCCGCTGCTTCAGCTACTTCTCCTCTTTCCCCCTCTCCTCTTGCTGCCACTGCTGCCTCTCTTTTTTTGGATTTTCTATTTTCAATTTATCTTTTTTTTTTTTTTTTTTGCTGGTGCTGCTGCTTCAGCCACTTCTCCTCCTTCTCCTCTTGCTGCTACTGCTGCCCCTTGTTTTTTTTTTTTTTTTTTTTTTTTTTTTTTTTTTTTTTTTTTTTTTTTCTGGTACTGCCACTGCTTCAGCCACTTTTCCTCCTTCTCCTTCTCCTCTTGCTGCCACTGCTGCCTCTCTCTCTTTTTTTTCTTTTTTTTTCCTGTTACTTTTATTTTTTTTCTGCTACTGCTGTTGCTTCAGCCACTTCTCCTCCTTCTCCTTCTCCTCTTGCTGCCACTGCTGCCTCTCTTTTTTTGGATTTTTTATTTTCAATTTTTTTTTTTTTTTTTTTTTTTTAGCTGCTGCTGCTGCTTCAGCCACTTCTCCTCCTTCTCCTCTTGCTGCTACTGCTGCCTCTTTTTTTATTTATCTATTTAATTACTTTTTTCTTTTTTTTTTGCTACTGCTGCAACTGCTGCCTCTCTTTTTTTGGATTTCCTGTTTCCAATTTCTTTTTTTTTTTTTTCCTGCTACTGCCGCTGCTTCAGCCACTTCTTCTCTTTCCCTCTCTCCTCTTGCTACTACTGCTGCCTCTCTTTTTTTGGATTTTCTGTTTTCAAATTTTTTTTTTTTTTCGCTGGTGCTGCTGGTTCAGCCACTTCTCCTCCTTCTCCTTCTCCTCTTGCTGCTACTGCTGCCAATTTTTTTTTTTTTTTTTTTTATCCTGCTACTGATGCTGCTTCAGCCACTTCTCCTCTTTCCCCCTCTCCTCTTGCTGCCACTGCTGCCTCTCTTTTTTTGGATTTTCTATTTTCAATTTATTTTTTTTTTTCTCCTGCTACTGCCGCTGCTTCAGCCACTTCTCCTCCTTCTCCTTCTCCTCTTGCTGGACTGCTGCCAATTTTTTTTTTTTTTTTATCCTGCTACTGATGCTGCTTCAGCCACTTCTCCTCTTTCCCCCTCTCCTTTTGCTGCCACTGCTGCCTCTCTTTTTTTGGATTTTCTGTTTCCAATTTATTATTCTTTTTTTTTTTTTGCTGGTTCTGCTGCTTCAGCCACTTCTCCTCCTTCTCCTTCTCCTCTTGCTGCTACTGCTGCCAATTTTTTTTTTTTTTTTTTTTTTTTTATCCTGCTACTGATGCTGCTTCAGCCACTTCTCCTCTTTCCCCCTCTCCTCTTGCTGCCACTGCTGCCTCTCTTTTTTGGATTTCTGTTTTCAATTCTTTTTTTTTTTTCGCTGGTGCTGCTGCTTCAGCCACTTCTCCTTCTCCTTTTCCTCTTGCTGCTACTGCTGCCCCCCTTTTTTTTTTCTGCTACGGCCGCTGCTTCAGCCACTTCTCCTCTTTCCCCCACTCCTCTTGCTGCCACTGTTGCCTCTCTTTTTTTGGATTTTCTGTTTCCAATTTTTTCCCTTTTTTTTTCGCTGGTGCTGCTGCTTCAGCCACTTCTCCTTCTCCTTCTCCTCTTGCTGCTACTGCTGCCTCTCTTTTTTTGTATTTTCTGTTTCCAATTTTTTTCCCTTTTTTTTTTTTGCTGGTGCTGCTGCTTCAGCCAATTCTCCTCCTTCTCCTTCTCCTCTTGCTGCCACTGCTGCCTCTCTTTTTTTGGATTTTCTGTTTCCAATTTTTTTTATCTTTTTTTTCGCTGGTGCTGCTGCTTCAGCCACTTCTCCTCCTTCTCCTTCTCCTCTTGCTGCCCCTTTTTTTTTTTCTGCTACTGCCGTTGCTTCAGCCACTTCTCCTTCTCCTTTTCCTCTTCCTGCCACTGCTGCCTCCCTTTTTTTTCCTTTTTTTTAAATTTTTATTTTAAATTTTTTTTTTTTTTCTGCTACTGCTGTTGCTTCAGCCACTTCTCCTCCTTCTCCTTCTCCTCTTGCTGCCACTGCTGCCTCTCTCTCTTTTTTTTTTTATTTTTTTTTGCTGCTACTGCCGCTGCTTCAGCCACTTCTCCTCTTTCCCCCACTCCTCTTGCTGCCACTGCTGCCTCTCTTTTTTTTTGATTTTCTGTTTTCAATTTTTTTTTTTCGCTGGTGCTGCTGCTTCAGCCACTTCTCCTCCTTCTCGTTCTCCTCTTGCTGCTACTGCTGCCCCCCTTTTTTTTCTTTTTTTTCTTTCTTTTTTTTTCTGCTACTCAGGTTCAGGTTCAGGTTCCGGGGTGAGGCATAGCCTTTGCAACGGCGCCTCTAACGCTTATCTTCTTGTACTGTTTTGTCTTTTCTTCCACATTATGTTCAATACGTCTTTTTTCTTTTCTATATTTGTTTCACTAAATAAAAATAATCCTACTATTTTCTTTGGGTCTTCCTCGTATGGTTGTTGTAGCTCAATTACCGTATTTCCCGTGTCATAAGACGCTACAAGTGGTAAGACGCACCCTCAAATTAGCAAGGCAGTTTTAGAAAAAAAAAATTAGGATTGTAAAAATTTCCTAGCACATATCCCTAGTCAGCGACTCTAGCGTGATTATTGTCTTGCACAGTAACTTTTTTTTATTTTTGGTGAATTATGAAATGTTCAAGTTAATATTGATTAGCTATATGCCAATTATCCCAATTTTATTACATATTCATATAAGAAACCACTAAAGCAGTCTTAGTTTCCACCACAACTACACGTTAAGTCAGAGTGTTTGGTGTTTCAAGTGTTGTTCACATGAAAGCAGCGTTACCAAAGGTGCATAAAATTTTGTTAAAGAAGTAAAATTCTAGTACTATTTCTAAAATTCCTCATATAGCCTAGAAATTTTCACACACAAAATGTAATTATTGATTAAAGAAATCTAGACATTCTTTTAGGTGGAATAATTTTGCTACTGTTTATGTGTTTCTAGGTCTAGTTACATTTCTTCAAATTGGTAACACTGCAATCAACAAACAAGTTTTTTCTAAGGTCGTATTCAGCAAACGTCTGTTTGTATTATTTTGTAACTCAGGCAACAAAATCATTATCAATATATTGCTTTATTAGAAAATATCAACAAAATATGAGAAAATAGATATCTATTTTCTCATATTTTGTTGTGATATTTTATATAATGTATAAACAACTATGTCATAGCGTCGTCTGCTCCGAGACCATTAATTGGCATGTTTGCTTGTAGAAGGGGGTTAGCGAGTCATCAGCTGATTACAAAAGAAAAATAAATAAAAAAAGAAAAAAATTGCTACTGTACTTCATGAAAGGAAGTGCAATATAAAAATAAATGAATTTATTACACAGGAATGATAATTTTATGGTTATATTGTATCTCTCGTCAGTTTGAGTACTTGTATGTCAATAGATGGATGTTTGAAGGGTGTCAAACTCCCTAATACAACTTTTTCTCAAGTGTTAAGACGCAGGGTGATTTTGGGGGTCAATTTTCGTGAAAAAAAGTGCGTCTTATCACACGGAAAATACGGTACTTTATTCCTTTCTTTTCTATATTCCTGGCAAAATAACAAAAAATGTATCAAATCTTCCTCCTCATTTTCACAAAAATTACAGTTTACATTCCCTCCATTGTGTCTATTTACAATATCTAGTTTTAACGTATTAGTTCTTGCTCTAAAAAATATCACTGAAGCAAATGTATTGTCATAAATTAACTCTTCTTTAATTTCTTTCTTCCACGTTCTATATATTTCTAGGCTCACTTTACTTTCTATTTCTTCTTTCCACTTTTCAGTATCCCACTTTCTGGTTTCCGTTTTTATTTCTGCCTTGTTCATTCTTCTTATTTGTCTTATACCTAAACTTAATTCTTCCAAATACTTTGCAGGTTGTTTCCACCATCTTCCTTCTTTTTCTTGAATATCCTGGATAATTATTTTCAGTATTTCCTTCTTTCCATTCAGGGTACGATTTAAGTACTGCAGCTTCCCATCCATCACCCTTGTTTTCATAGAAGATGCACATATCTCCCCTCTTAGAGCAGTATTAGCTGTGCTTTTAGTGGCACCTAAAATCTTCCTATATACCCCATTCTCTATTCTTTGTAGTTTCTCTATTTCAGTTTCTGTTAGATTTATAACATTTGTTCCATACAAAATAGATGGTAAAGCAATACTTTTCCAGAACGTTTTTCCTATCATCACTTTATTGCAACTTTTCTCTATAACTGAATATGCTATATTAGCTAATTTTTGTGCCTTTTCTATCATTACCCTTTTCTGAGTTTTAAATATATTCCTACTATTGTCTAGCTTTATTCCTAAGTATGTCAAACTTTCTACTACTTTGATTCCCTCTATGTTATCTGGCTTTTCTTTCATATTGTAAATCATAATATTACTCTTCTCTTTATTAATTTCCAACCCACATTTTTTACTAGTTTCTACTAATATCTGAATGTTACGCTTAGCATTATGTATATCCTGTGCAATTATCAAGGCATCATCTGCAAAAAATAATGATTCTATCTTTATTAACTGATTTCTGAAACCGTTTCCTTCCTCTTCTATTTTCTTCATGATAATATACGTAATCAGTTTAAAAAGTGAAGTTGATCCTGTGCAACCTTGTTTAATTCCACTTGTAACTTCCATTTCTTGTTCTATACCTTCTCCTAAGTCAATGCCCGTAGTATCTCCTTGATAAATATTTGCAATTGCACTTATGATTTTGGTGTTAATTTTATATTCTTTTAAAACTTCTATTAATACCTCCCTTTTTACCGAGTCAAATGCTTTGCTAAAATCTATCGCAGTTACTATTAGAGGTTTCTTGTTACTATAGCTCTCTTCCACACAATACTGTAATATAAAGATATTGTCCTCTATCCTGCCTCCACCTGTAAATCCTGCTTGACATTCATTGTCATCTTCATTCGTTCTTATGTGGTTTTCTATTTCCTCTTTCACCATCATCATGAATATTTTATAAGAAATATTTAATAGAGCTATGGGTCTTAAGTCTTTTGCCATTGGCCTTCTTTTCTTTTCAATCATCTTTGTTCTTGACTTCTTCCACATATTTGGTTTTTCTTTTTCGTCCAACTCATTTTGATAACATTTCTGTAAGGTTTCAAGACATATTTTGCTTTTTCCTACTTCCGCTGCTTCAGCCACTTCTCCTCTTCCCCCTCTCCTCTTGCCGACACTGCTGCCTCTCTTTTTTTGGATTTTCTATTTTCAATTTATCTTCCTTTTTTTTTTTTTTTTTTTTTTTTGCTGGTGCTGCTGCTTCAGCCACTTCTCCTCCTTCTCCTTCTCCTCTTGCTGCTACTGCTGCCCCATTTTTTTTTCATTTTTTTTCTTTCTTTTTTTTCTGCTACTTCCGCTGCTTCAGCCGCTTCTCCTCTTTCCCCCTCTTCTCTTGCCGCCACTGCTGCCTGTTTTTTTTTTTGGATTTTCTATTTTCTATTTATCTTTCTTTTTTTTTTTTTTTGCTGGTGCTGCTGCTTCAGCCACTTCCCAACCTTCTCCTCTTGCTGCTACTGCTGCCCCTGCTTTTTTTTTTTTTTTTTCTGGTACTGCCGCTGCTTCAGCCACTTCTCCTTCTCCTCCTCTTGCTGCTACTGCTGCCTCTCTCTCTCTCTCTCTCTCTCTTTTTTTTCCTGTTACTTTTATTTTTTTTCTGCTATTGCTGTTGCTTCAGCCACTTCCCCTCCTTCTCCTTCTCCTCTTGCTGCCACTGCTGCCTCTCTTTTTTTGGATTTTTTATTTTCAATTTTTATTTTTTTTTTTTTTTTTTTTTTTTTTTTTGCTGCTGCTGCTGCTTCAGCCACTTCTCCTCCTTCTCCTCTTGCTGCTACTGCTGCCCCTTTTTTAATTTATGTATTTAATTATTTTTTTTCTTTTTTTCTGCTACTACTGCAACTGCTGCCTCTCTTTTTTTGGATTTTCTGTTTTAAAATATTTTTTTCGCTGGTGCTGCTGCTTCAGCCACTTCTCCTCCTTCTCCTTCTCCTCTTGCTGCTACTGCTGCCCTTTCTTTTTTTCTGCTACTGCCGCTGCTTCAGGCATTTCTCCTCTTTCCCCCTCTCCTTTTTCTCCCACTGCTGCCTCTCTTTTTTTAGATTTTCTGTTTTCAATTTATTTTTATTTTTTTTTTTTCGCTGGTGCTGCGGCTTCAGCCACTTCTCCTCCTTCTCCTTCTCCTCTTGTTGCTACTGTTGCCCCTTTTTTTTTTTTTTTTTTTTCCGCTACTGCCCCTGCTTCAGCCACTTCTCCTCTTTCCCCCTCTCCTTTTGCTGCCACTGCTGCCTCTCTTTTTTTGGATTTTCTGTTTTCAATTAATTTTTATTTTTTTTTTTCGCTGGTGCTGCGGCTTCAGCCACTTCTCCTCCTTCTCCTTCTCCTCTTGTTGCTACTGTTGCCCCTTTTTTTTTTTTTTTCCGCTACTGCCCCTGCTTCAGCCACTTCTCCTCTTTCCCCCTCTCCTTTTGCTGCCACTGCCGCCTCTCTTTTTTTGGATTTTCTGTTTTCAATTTTTTTTCTTTTTTTTTTCGCTGGTGCTGCGGCTTCAGCCACTTCTCCTCCTTCTCCTTCTCCTCTTGCTGCTACTGCTGCCCCTTTTTTTTTCTTCTACTGCCGCTGCTTCAGCCACTTCTCCTCTTTCCCCCTCTCCTCTTGCTGCCACAGCTGCCTCTCTTTTTTTGGATTTTCTGTTTTCAATTTTTTTTCTCTTTTTTTTTTCGCTGGTGCTACTGCTTCAGCCACTTCTCCTCCTTCTCCTTCTCCTCTTGCTGCTACTGCTGCCCCTTTTTTTTTTTTTTTTTTTTTCTGCTACGGCTGCTTCTTCAGCCACTTCTCCTCTTTCCCCCACTCCTCTTGCTGCCACTGCTGCCTCTCTTTTTTTGGATTTTCTGTTTTCAATTTTTTTCCCTTTTTTTTTTCGCTGGTGCTGCTGCTTCAGCCACTTCTCCTCCTTCTCCTTCTCCTCTTGCTGCTACTGCTACCCCTTTTTTTTTCTTCTACTGCCGCTGCTTCAGCCACTTCTCCTCTTTCCCCCTCTCCTCTTGCTGCCACAGCTGCCTCTCTTTTTTTGGATTTTCTGTTTTCAATTTTTTTCCCTTTTTTTTTTCGCTGGTGCTGCTGCTTCAGCCACTTCTCCTCCTTCTCCTTCTCCTCTTGCTGCTACTGCTGCCCCTTTTTTTTTCTTCTACTGCCGCTGCTTCAGCCACTTCTCCTCCTTCTCCTTCTCCTCTTGCTGCTACTGCTGCCCCTTTTTTTTTTTTTTCTGCTACGGCTGCTTCTTCAGCCACTTCTCCTCTTTCCCCCACTCCTCTTGCTGCCACTGCTGCCTCTCTTTTTTTGGATTTTCTGTTTTCAATTTTTTTCCCTTTTTTTTTTCGCTGGTGCTGCTGCTTCAGCCACTTCTCCTCCTTCTCCTTCTCCTCTTGCTGCTACTGCTGCCCCCCCCCCCCTTTTTTTCTGCTACGGCCGCTGCTTCAGCCACTTCTCCTCTTTCCCCCACTCCTCTTGCTGCCACTGCTGCCTCTCTTTTTTTGGATTTTCTGTTTTCAATTTTTTTCCCTTTTTTTTCGCTGGTGCTGCTGCTTCAGCCACTTCTCCTCCTTCTCCTTCTCCTCTTGCTGCTACTGCTGCCCCTTTTTTTTTCTTCTACTGCCGCTGCTTCAGCCACTTCTCCTCTTTCCCCCTCTCCTCTTGCTGCCACAGCTACCTCTCTTTTTTTGGATTTTCTGTTTTCAATTTTTTTTCTCTTTTTTTTTCGCTGGTGCTACTGCTTCAGCCACTTCTCCTCCTTCTCCTTCTCCTCTTGCTGCTACTGCTGCCCCTTTTTTTTTTTTTTTTCTGCTACGGCTGCTTCTTCAGCCACTTCTCCTCTTTCCCCCACTCCTCTTGCTGCCACTGCTGCCTCTCTTTTTTTGGATTTTCTGTTTTCAATTTTTTTTATCTTTTTTTTCTTTTCGCTGTTGCTGCTGCTTCAGCCACTTCTCCTCCTTCTCCTTCTCCTCTTACTGCTACTGCTGCCCCCTTTTTTTTCTGCTATTGCCCCTGCTTCAGCCACTTCTCCTCTTTCCCCCTCTCCTCTTGCTGCCACAGCTGCCTCTCTTTTTTTGGATTTTCTGTTTTCAATTTTTTTTCTCTTTTTTTTTCGCTGGTGCTACTGCTTCAGCCACTTCTCCTCCTTCTCCTTCTCCTCTTGCTGCTACTGCTGCCCCCTTTTTTTTTTTTTTTTTCTGCTACGGCTGCTTCTTCAGCCACTTCTCCTCTTTCCCCCACTCCTCTTGCTGCCACTGCTGCCTCTCTTTTTTTGGATTTTCTGTTTTCAATTTTTTTCCCTTTTTTTTTCGCTGGTGCTGCTGCTTCAGCCACTTCTCCTCCTTCTCCTTCTCCTCTTGCTGCTACTGCTGCCCCCCCCCCCCTTTTTTTCTGCTACGGCCGCTGCTTCAGCCACTTCTCCTCTTTCCCCCACTCCTCTTGCTGCCACTGCTGCCTCTCTTTTTTTGGATTTTCTGTTTTCAATTTTTTTCCCTTTTTTTTTTCGCTGGTGCTGCTGCTTCAGCCACTTCTCCTCCTCCTCCTTCTCCTCTTGCTGCTACTGCTGCCCCTTTTTTTTTCTTCTACTGCCGCTGCTTCAGCCACTTCTCCTCTTTCCCCCTCTCCTCTTGCTGCCACAGCTGCCTCTCTTTTTTTGGATTTTCTGTTTTCAATTTTTTTTCTCTTTTTTTTTTCGCTGGTGCTACTGCTTCAGCCACTTCTCCTCCTTCTCCTTCTCCTCTTGCTGCTACTGCTGCCCCTTTTTTTTTTTTTTCTGCTACGGCTGCTTCTTCAGCCACTTCTCCTCTTTCCACCACTCCTCTTGCTGCCACTGCTGCCTCTCTTTTTTTGGATTTTCTGTTTTCAATTTTTTTCCCTTTTTTTTTCGCTGGTGCTGCTGCTTCAGCCACTTCTCCTTCTCCTTCTCCTCTTGCTGCTACTGCTGCCCCCCCCCCCCCCCTTTTTTCTGCTACGGCCGCTGCTTCAGCCACTTCTCCTCTTTCCCCCACTCCTCTTGCTGCCACTGCTGCCTCTCTTTTTTTTGGATTTTCTGTTTTCAATTTTTTTCCCTTTTTTTTTTCGCTGGTGCTGCTGCTTCAGCCGCTTCTCCTCCTTCTCCTTCTCCTCTTGCTGCTACTGCTGCCCCTTTTTTTTTCTTCTACTGCCGCTGCTTCAGCCACTTCTCCTCTTTCCCCCTCTCCTCTTGCTGCCACAGCTGCCTCTCTTTTTTTGGATTTTCTGTTTTCAATTTTTTTTCTCTTTTTTTTTTCGCTGGTGCTACTGCTTCAGCCACTTCTCCTCCTTCTCCTTCTCCTCTTGCTGCTACTGCTGCCCCTTTTTTTTTTTTTTTTTCTGCTACGGCTGCTTCTTCAGCCACTTCTCCTCTTTCCCCCACTCCTCTTGCTGCCACTGCTGCCTCTCTTTTTTTGGATTTTCTGTTTTCAATTTTTTTTATCTTTTTTTTCTTTTCGCTGTTGCTGCTGCTTCAGCCACTTCTCCTCCTTCTCCTTCTCCTCTTACTGCTACTGCTGCCCCCTTTTTTTTCTGCTATTGCCCCTGCTTCAGCCACTTCTCCTCTTTCCCCCTCTCCTCTTGCTGCCACAGCTGCCTCTCTTTTTTTGGATTTTCTGTTTTCAATTTTTTTTCTCTTTTTTTTTTCGCTGGTGCTACTGCTTCAGCCACTTCTCCTCCTTCTCCTTCTCCTCTTGCTGCTACTGAAGCCCCCTTTTTTTTTTTTTTTCTGCTACGGCTGCTTCTTCAGCCACTTCTCCTCTTTCCCCCACTCCTCTTGCTGCCACTGCTGCCTCTCTTTTTTTGGATTTTCTGTTTTCAATTTTTTTCCCTTTTTTTTCGCTGGTGCTGCTGCTTCAGCCACTTCTCCTCCTTCTCCTTCTCCTCTTGCTGCTACTGCTGCCCCCCCCCCTTTTTTTTCTGCTACGGCCGCTGCTTCAGCCACTTCTCCTCTTTCCCCCACTCCTCTTGCTGCCACTGCTGCCTCTCTTTTTTTGGATTTTCTGTTTTCAATTTTTTTCCCTTTTTTTTTTCGCTGGTGCTGCTGCTTCAGCCACTTCTCCTCCTCCTCCTTCTCCTCTTGCTGCTACTGCTACCCCTTTTTTTTTCTTCTACTGCCGCTGCTTCAGCCACTTCTCCTCTTTCCCCCTCTCCTCTTGCTGCCACAGCTGCCTCTCTTTTTTTGGATTTTCTGTTTTCAATTTTTTTTCTCTTTTTTTTTTTCGCTGGTGCTACTGCTTCAGCCACTTCTCCTCCTTCTCCTTCTCCTCTTGCTGCTACTGCTGCCCCTTTTTTTTTTTTTTTTCTGCTACGGCTGCTTCTTCAGCCACTTCTCCTCTTTCCCCCACTCCTCTTGCTGCCACTGCTGCCTCTCTTTTTTTGGATTTTCTGTTTTCAATTTTTTTCCCTTTTTTTTTCGCTGGTGCTGCTGCTTCAGCCACTTCTCCTTCTCCTTCTCCTCTTGCTGCTACTGCTGCCCCCCCCCCTTTTTTTTCTGCTACGGCCGCTGCTTCAGCCACTTCTCCTCTTTCCCCCACTCCTCTTGCTGCCACTGCTGCCTCTCTTTTTTTGGATTTTCTGTTTTCAATTTTTTTCCCTTTTTTTTTTTCGCTGGTGCTGCTGCTTCAGCCACTTCTCCTCCTTCTCCTTCTCCTCTTGCTGCTACTGCTGCCCCTTTTTTTTTCTTCTACTGCCGCTGCTTCAGCCACTTCTCCTCTTTCCCCCTCTCCTCTTGCTGCCACAGCTGCCTCTCTTTTTTTGGATTTTCTGTTTTCAATTTTTTTTCTCTTTTTTTTTTCGCTGGTGCTACTGCTTCAGCCACTTCTCCTCCTTCTCCTTCTCCTCTTGCTGCTACTGCTGCCCCTTTTTTTTTTTTTTTTTCTGCTACGGCTGCTTCTTCAGCCACTTCTCCTCTTTCCCCCACTCCTCTTGCTGCCACTGCTGCCTCTCTTTTTTTGGATTTTCTGTTTTCAATTTTTTTTATCTTTTTTTTCTTTTCGCTGTTGCTGCTGCTTCAGCCACTTCTCCTCCTTCTCCTTCTCCTCTTACTGCTACTGCTGCCCCCTTTTTTTTCTGCTATTGCCCCTGCTTCAGCCACTTCTCCTCTTTCCCCCTCTCCTCTTGCTGCCACAGCTGCCTCTCTTTTTTTTTATTTTCTGTTTTCAAATTTTTTTCTATTTTTTTTCGCTGGTGCTGCTGCTTCAGCCACTTTTCCTTCGCCTTCTCCTCTTGCTGCTACTGCTGCCCCCTTTTTTTTTTCTGCTACTGCCGCTGCTTCAGCCACTTCTCCTCTTTCCCCCTCTCCTCTTGCTGCCACTGCTGCCTCTCTTTTTTTAGATTTTCCTTTTTTCATTTTTTTTTTCTCTTCTTTTTTTCGCTGGTGCTGCTGCTTCAGCCACTTCTCCTCCTTCTCCTTCTCCTCTTGCTGCTGCCCCCTTTTTTTTTTTTTTTTTTTTCTGCTATTTCTGATGCTTCAGCTACTTCTCCTCTTTCCCCCTCTCCTTTTGCTGCCACTGCTTCCTCTCTTTTTTTGGATTCTCTGTTTTCATTTTTTTTTCGCTGGTGCTGCTGCTTCAGCCAGTTATCCTCCTTCTTCTCCTCCTGCTGCTACTGCTGCCCCTTTTTTTTTTTTTTTTTTTTTTTTTTTTTTCTTTTTTTTTTCGCTGGTGCCGCTGCTTCAGCCACTTCTCCTCCTTCTCCTTCTCCTTTTGCTGCCACAGCAGCCTCTCTCTCTTTTTTTTAATTTATTTATTTATTTTTTCTTTCTTTTTTTCCTGCTACTGCTGCTGCTTCAGCCACTTTTCCTCCTTCTCCTTCTCCTCTTGCTGCTACTGCTGCCACTTTTTTTTTTCTTTCTGCTACTGCCGCTGCCTCAGCCACTTCTCCTCTTTCCCCCTCTCCTCTTGCTGCCACAGCGGCCTCTCTCTTTTTTTTTTAATTTATTTATTTATTTTTTTCTTTCTTTTTTTCCTGCTACTGCTGCTGCTTCAGCCACTTTTCCTCCTTCTCCTTCTCCTCTTGCTGCTACTGCTGCCACTTTTTTTTTTCTTTCTGCTACTGCCGCTGCCTCAGCCACTTCTCCTCTTTCCCCCTCTCCTCTTGCTGCCACAGCGGCCTCTCTCTTTTTTTTTTAATTTATTTATTTATTTTTTTCTTTCTTTTTTTCCTGCTACTGCTGCTGCTTCAGCCACTTTTCCTCCTTCTCCTTCTCCTCTTGCTGCTACTGCTGCCACTTTCTTTTTTTTTTTCTGCTACTGCCGCTGCCTCAGCCACTTCTCCTCTTTCCCCTCTCTCCTCTTGCTGCCACAGCGGCCTCTCTCTTTTTTTTTAATTTGTTTATTTATTTTTTTTCTTTCCTTTTTCCTGCTACTGCTGCTGCTTCAGCCACTTCTGCTCCTTCTCCTTCTCATCTTGCTGCCACTGCTGCCTCTCTCTCTCTCTCTTTTTTTTTTTTTTTTTCCTGCTACTGCCGCTGCTTCAGCTACTTCTCCTCTTTCCCCCTCTCCTCTTGCTGCCACTGCTGCCTCTCTTTTTTTGGATTTTCTATTTTCAATTTATCTTTTTTTTTTTTTTTTTTTTCTGCTACTGCCGCTGCTTCAGCCACTTCTCCTCTTTCCCCCTCTCCTCTTGCTGCCACTGCTGCCTCTCTTTTTTTGGATTTTCTGTTTTCAATTTATTTTTTTTTTTTTTTATGCTGGTGCTGCTGCTTCAGCCACTTCTCCTCCTTCTCCTTCTCCTCTTGCTGCTACTGCTGTCCCTTTTTTTTTTATTTTTTTTTCTTTTTTTCTTTTTTTCTGCTACTGCCGCTGCTTCAACCACTTCTCCTCCTTCTCCTTCTCCTCTTGCTGCTACTGCTGCCACTTTTTTTTCTTTTTCTGCTACTGCCGCTGCTTCAGCCACTTTTCCTCTTTCCCCCTCTCCTCTTGCTGCTACTGCTGGCTCTCGTTTTTTGGATTTTCTGTTTTCAATTTTTTTTCTCTTTTTTTTTCGCTGGTGCTGCTGCTTCAGCCACTTCTCCTCCTTCTCCTTCTCCTCTTTCTGCTACTGTTGCCCTCATTTTTTTTCTGCTACTGCCGCTGCTTCAGCCACTTCTCCCTTTTCCCCCTCTCCTCTTGCTGCCACTGCTGCCTCTTTTTTTTTTTTTTTTTTTTTGCTGCTGCTGCTGTTTCAGCCACTTCTCCTTCTCCTTCTCCTCTTGTTGCCACTGCTGCCTCCCTTTTTTTTTCCCTTTTTTTCAATTTATATTTTTTTTTTATTTTTTTTTTATTTTATTTATTTTTTATGCTACTGCTGTTGCTTCAGCCACTTCTCCTTCTCCTTCTCCTCTTCCTGCCACTGCTGCCTCCCTTTTTTTCCTTTTTTTTAATTTTTTAATTTTATTTTTTTTTTCTGCTACTGCTGTTGCTTCAGCCACTTCTCCTCCTTCTCCTTCTCCTCTTGCTGCCACTGCTACCTCTCTCTTGTTTTTTTTTTTTCGCTGGTGCTGCTGCTTCAGCCGTTTCTCCTCCTTCTCCTTCTCCTCTTGCTGCCACTGCTGCCTCTCTCTCTCTCTCTTTTTTTTCTTTTTTTTTCCTGCTACTGACGCTGCTTCAGCTACTTCTCCTCTTTCCCCCTCTCCTCTTGCTGCCACTGCTGCCTCTCTTTTTTTGGATTTTCAGTTTTCCATTTTTTTTTTCGCTGGTACTGCTGCTTCAGTCACTTCTCCTCCTTCTCCTTCTCCTCTTGCTGCTACTGCTGCCCCCCTTTTTTTTTCTTTTTTTTTTTTCTTTCTATTTTTTCCTGCTACTGCCGCTGCTTCACCCACTTCTCATCCTTCTCCTTCTCCTCTTGTTGCTACTGCTGCCCCTTTTTTTATTTTTATTTTTTTTTTCCTGCTACTGCTGCTGCTTCAGCTGTTTCTCCTCCTTCTCCTTCTCATCTTGCTGCCACTGCTGCCTCTCTCTCTCTCTCTTTTTTTTTTTTTCCTGCTACTGCCGCTGCTTCAGCTACTTCTCCTCTTTCCCCCTCTCCTCTTGCCGCCACTGCTGCCTCTCTTTTTTTGGATTTTCTATTTTCAATTTATCTTTCTTTTTTTTTTTTGCTGGTGCAGCTGCTTCAGCCACTTCTCCTCCTTCTCCTTCTCCTCTTGCTGCTACTGCTGCCTCTCTCTCTTTTTTTTTCTTTTTTTTTCCTGTTACTTTTATTTTTTTTCTGCTACTGCTGTTGCTTCAGCCACTTCTCCTCCTTCTCCTTCTCCTCTTGCTGCCACTGCTGCCTCTCTTTTTTTGGATTTTCTATTTTCAATTTATTTATTTTTTTTTTTTTTTTTTTTGCTGCTGCTGCTGCTTCAACCACTTTTCCTCCTTCTCCTCTTGCTGCTACTGCTGCCCCTTTTTTTATTTATTTATTTTTTCTTTTCTTTTCTTTTTTTTCTGCTACTGCTGCCACTGCTGCCTCTCTTCTTTTGGATTTTCTTTTTTCATTTTTTTTTTTTTGCTGGTGCTGCTGCTTCAGCCACTTCTCCTTCTCCTTCTCCTCTTGCTGCCACTGCTGCCTCTCTTTTTTTTGGATTTTCTGTTTTTAATATTTTTTCTTTTTTTTCGCTGGTGCTGCTGCTTCAGCGAACTTCTCCTCCTTCTCCTTCTTCTTTTGCTGCCACTGCTGTCCCTCTTTTTTTTTTTTTCCCCTGCTACTGCTGCTGCTTCAGCCACTTCTCCTCTTTCCCCCTCTCCTCTTGCTGCCACTGCTGCCTCTCTTTCTTTGGATTTTCTGTTTTCAATTTCTTTTTTCGCTGGTGCTGCAGCTTCAGCCACTTCTCCTCCTTCTCCTTCTCCTCTTGCTGCTACTGCTGCCCCCCTTTTTTTTTTTTTTTTTATCCTGCTACTGCCGCTGCATCATCCACTTCTCCTCTTTCCCCCTCTCCTCTCGCTGCCACTGCTGCCTCTCTTTTTTTGGATTTTCTTTTTTTCAATTTGTTTTTCTTTTTTTTTTCGCTGGTGCAGCTGCTTCAGCCACTTCTCCTCCTTCTCCTTCTCCTCTTGCTGCTACTGCTGCCCTTTTTTTTTCTGCTACTGCCACTGCTTCAGCCACTTCTCCTCTTTCCCCCTCTCCTCTTGCTGCCACTGCTGCCTCTCTTTTTTTGGATTTTCTGTTTTCAATTTTTTTTATCTTTTTTTTTTTCGCTGGTGCTGCTGCTTCAGCCACTTCTCCTCCTTCTCCTTCTCCTCTTGCTACTACTGCTGCCCCCTTTTTTTTTTTTCTGCTACTGCCGCTGCTTCAGCCACTTCTCCTCTTTCCTCCTCTCCTCTTGCTGCCACTGCTGCCTCTCTTTTTTTGGATTTTCTGTTTTCAATTTTTTTTCTCTTTTTTTTTTTCGCTGGTCCTACTGCTTCAACCACTTCTCCTCCTTCTCCTTCTCCTCTTTCTGCTACTGCTGCCCCCCCTTTTTTTTCTGCTACTGCTGCTGCTTCAGCCACTTCTCCTCTTTCCCCTTCTCCTCTTGCTGCCACTGCTGCCTCTCTTTTTTTGGATTTTCTGTTTTCAATTTTTTTTCTCTTTTTTTTTTCGCTGGTGCTGCTGCTTCAGCCACTTCTCCTCCTTCTCCTTCTCCTCTTGCTGCTACTGCTGCCCCCTTTTTTTTCCTGCTATTGCCGCTGCTTCAGCCACTTCTCTTTCCCCCTCTCCTCTTGCTGCCACTGCTGCCTCTCTTTTTTTGGATTCTCTGTTTTCCATTTTCTTTTTTTTTCGCTGGTGCTGCTGCTTCAGCCACTTCTCCTCCTTCTCCTTCTCCTCTTGCTGCTACTTCTGCCCCCCTTTTTTTTTTCTTTTTTTCTTTTTTTTTTCTGCTACTGCCGCTGCTTCAGCCACTTCTCCTCTTTCCCCTTCTCCTCTTGCTGCCACTGCTGCCTGTCTTTTTTTGGATTTTCTATTTTCAATTTATCTTTCTTTTTTTTTTTTTTTGCTGGTGCTGCTGCTTCAGCCACTTCTCCTCATTCTCCTTCTCCTTTTGCTGCCACAGCAGCCTCTCTCTTTTTTTTTTAATTTATTTATTTATTTTTTTCTTTCTTTTTTCGCTGGTGCTACTGCTTCAGCCACTTCTCCTCCTTCTCCTTTTCCTCTTGCTGCTACTGCTGCCCTTTTTTTTTTTTTTTTTGCTACGGCCGCTGCTTCAGCTACTTCTCCTCTTTCCCCCACTCCTCTTGCTGCCACTGCTGCCTCTCTTTTTTTGGATTTTCTGTTTTCAATTTTTTTTATCTTTTTTTTTTCGCTGGTGCTGCTGCTTCAGCCACTTCTCCTCCTTCTCCTTCTCCTCTTGCTACTACTGCTGCCCCTTTTTTTTTTCTGCTACTGCCGCTGCTTCAGCCACTTCTCCTCTTTCCCCCAATCCTCTTGCTGCCACTGCTGCCTCTCTTTTTTTTGGTTTTTCTGTTTTCAATTTTTTTTATCTTTTTTTTTTTCGCTGGTGCTGCTGCTTCAGCCACTTCTCCTCCTTCTCCTTCTCCTCTTGCTACTACTGCAGCCCCTTTTTTTTTTTTTTCTGCTACTGCCGCTGCTTCAGCCACTTCTCCTCTTTCCTCCTCTCCTCTTGCTGCCACTGCTGCCTCTCTTTTTTTGGATTTTCTGTTTTCAATTTTTTTTTCTCTTTTTTTTTTTCGCTGGTCCTACTGCTTCAACCACTTCTCCTCCTTCTCCTTCTCCTCTTTCTGCTACTGCTGCCCCCCTTTTTTTTCTGCTACTGCTGCTGCTTCAGCCACTTCTCCTCTTTCCCCTTCTCCTCCTGCTGCCACTGCTGCCTCTCTTTTTTTGGATTTTCTGTTTTCAATTTTTTTTCTCTTTTTTTTTCGCTGGTGCTGCTGCTTCAGCCACTTCTCCTCCTTCTCCTTCTCCTCTTGCTGCTACTGCTGCCCCCTTTTTTTTATTGTTTTTTTTTTTTTTTTGTTTTTGCTATTGCCGCTACTTCAGCTACTTCTCCTCCTTCTCCTACTCCTCTTGCTGCCACTGCTGCCTCTCTCTCTTTTTTTTTTTTCCTGCTACTGCTGCTGCTTCAGCCACTTCTCCTCTCTCCCCTTCTCCTCTTGCTGCCACTGCTGCCTCTCTTTTCTTGGATTTTCTGTTTTCAATTTTTTTTCCTGCTACTGCTGCTGCTTCAGCCACTTCTCCTCCTTCTCCTTCTCCTCTTGCTGCTACTGCTGCCCCCTTTTTTTTCTGCTATTGCCGCTGCTTCAGCCACTTCTCCTCTTTCCCCCTCTCCTCTTGCTGCCACTGTTGCCTCTTTTTTTTTGGATTTTCTGTTTTCATTTTTTTTTTTTTCGCTGGTGCTGCTGCTCCAGCCACTTCTCCTCCTTCTCCTTCTCCTCTTGCTGCTACTGCTGTCCCTTTTTTTTCTTTTTTTTTCTTTTTTTTCTTTTTTTTTTGCTACTGCCGCTGCTTCAGCCACATCTCCTTCTTCTCCTTCTACTCTTGCTGCTACTGCTGCCCCCTTTTTTTTTTTCCTGCTACTGCTGCTGCTTCAGCCACTTCTCCTCTTTCCCCCTCTCCTCTTATTACCACTGCTGCCTCTCTATTTTTGGATTTTCTGTTTTCAATTTTTTTTTCTTTTATTTTTTTCGCTGGTGGTGCTGCTTCAGCCACTTCTCCTCCTTCTACTTCCCCTCTTGCTGCTACTGCTGCCCATTTTTTTTTCTTTTTTTTCTTTTCTTTTTTTCTGCTACTGCCGCTGCTTCAGCCACTTCTCCTCTTTCCCCCTCTCCTCTTGCTGCCACTGCTGCCTCTTTTTTTTGGATTTTCTATTTTCAATTTATTTATTTTTTTTTTCCTGCTACTGCCGCTGCTTCAGCCACTTCTCTTTCCCCCTCTCCTCTTGCTGCCACTGCTGCCTCTCTTTTTTTCTGGATTTTCTTTTTTCAATTTGTTTTCTTTTTTTTCGCTGGTGCTGCTGCTTCAGCCACTTCTCCTCCTTCTCTTGCTGCTACTGCTGCCCCTTTTTTTCTATTTTTTTTCCTGCTACTGCCGCTGCTTCAGCCACTTCTCCTCTTTCCCCTTTTCCTCTTGCTGCCACTGCTGCCTCTCTTTTTTGGATTTTTTGTTTTCAATTTTTTTTTTTTTCGCTGGTGCTGCTGATTCAGCCACTTCTCCTCCTTCTCCTTCTCCTCTTGCTGCTACTGCTGCCCCCCGCCTTTTTTTTTTTTTTTTCCTGCTACTGCTGCTGCTTCAGCCACTTCTCCTCTTCCCCCCTCTCCTCTTGCTGCCACTGCTGCCTCTCTTTTTTTGGATTTTCTGTTTTCAATTTTATTTTTCGCTGGTGCTGCTGCTTCAGCCACTTCTCCTCCTTCTCTTGCTGCTACTGCTGCCCCCTTTTTTTTTTTTTTTTTTTCATGGTACTGGTGCTGCTTCAGCCACATCTCCTCTTTCCCCCTCTCCTCTTGCTGCCATTGCTGCCTCTCTTTTTTTGGATTTTCTGTTTTCAATTTTTTCTTCTATTTTTTTTTTTCGCTGGTGCTGCTGCTTCAGCCACTTCTCCTCCTTCTCCTTCTCTTGCTACTACTGCTGCCCCTATTTTTTTTTTCTTTTCTTTTTTTTTCTTTTTTTTTTCCTGCTACTGCCGCTGCTTCATCCACATCTCCTCTTTCCCCCTCTCCTCTTGCTGCCACTGCTGCCTCTCTTTTTTTGGATTTTCTGATTTCATTTTTTTTTTTTTTTCGCTGGTGCTGCTGCTTCAGCCACTTCTCCTCTTTCTCCTTCTCCTCTTGCTGCTACTGCTGCCCCCTTTTTTTTTTTTTTCATTTTTTTTCCTGCTACTGCCGCTGCTTCATCCACTTCTCCTTCTTCCCCCTCCCCTCTTGCTGCCACTGCTGCCTCTCTTTTTTTGGATTTTCTATTTTCAATTCTTTTTTCTTTTTTTTTTCGCTGGTGCTGCTGCTTCAGCCACTTCTCCTCCTTCTCCTTCTCCTCTTGCTGCTAATGCTTCCCCCTTTTTTTTTTTCTATTTTTATTTTCCTTTTTTTTTTCCTGCTACTGCCGCTGCCTCATCCACTTCTCCTCTTTCCCCCTCTCCTCTTGCTGCCACTGCTGCCTCTCTTTTTTTGTATTTTCTATTTTCAATTCTTTTTTCTTTTTTTTTTCGCTGGTGCTGCTGCTTCAGCCACTTCTCTTCCTTCTTCTTCTCCTCTTGCTGCTACTGCTGCCCCCCTTTTTTATTTTTCTTTTTTTTTTCCTTTTTTTTTCCTGCTACTGCCGCTGCCTCATCCACTTCTCCTCTTTCCCCCTCTCCTCTTGCTGCCACTGCTGCCTCTCTTTTTTTGGATTTTCTATTTTCAATTTTTTTTTCTTTTTTTTTTTTTTTTTTTCGCTGGTGCTGCTGCTTCAGCCACTTCTCGGAGCTCCTTCTCCTTCTCCTCTTGCTGCTACTGCTGCCCCATTTTTTTTTTCTGCTACTGCCGCTGCTTCAGCCACTTCTCCTCTTTCCCCCTCTCCTCTTGCTGCCACTGCTGCCTCTCTTTTTTTGGATTTTCTGTTTCCAATCTTTTTTTTTTTCGCTGGTGCTGCTTGTTCAGCCTTTTCTCCTCCTTCTCCTTCTCCTCTTGCTGCTACTGCTGCCCCCTTTTTTTTTTCTTTTTTTTTCTGCTACTGCCGCTGCTTCAGCCACTTCTCCTCTTTCCCCCTCTCCTCTTGCTGCCACAGCTGCCTCTCTTTTTTTTGGATTTTCTGTTTTCATTTTTTTTTTTTTTTCGCTGGTGCTGCTGCTTCAGCCACTTCTCCTTCTTCTCTTGCTGCTACTGCTGCCCCCTTTTTTTCTGCTACTGCCGCTGCTTCATCCACTTCTCCTCTTTCCCCCTCTCCTCTTGCTACCACTGCTGCCTCTCTTTTTTTGGATTTTCTGTTTTCAATTTTTTTTTCTTTTTTTTCGCTGGTGCTGCTGCTTCAGCCACTTCTCCTCCTTCTCTTGCTGCTACTGCTGCCCCCCCCCCCTTTTTTTCTGCTATTGCCGCTGCTTCAGCCACTTCTCCTCTTTCCCCCTCTCCTCTTGCTGCCACTGCTGCCTCTCTTTTTTTGGATTTTCTGTTTTCAATTTATTTTTATTTTTTTTTTTCGCTGGTGCTGCTGCTTCAGCCACTTCTCCTCCTTCTCTTGCTGTTACTGCTGCCCCCCCCCCTTTTTTCTGCTATTGCCGCTGCTTCAGCCACTTCTCCTCTTTCCCCCTCTCCTCTTGCTGCCACTGCTGCCTCTCTTTTTTTTGTATTTTCTGTTTTCAATTTTTTTTTCTTTTTTTTTTTTCGTTGGTGCTGCTGCTTCAGCCACTTTTCCTCCTGCTCTTGCTGCTGGTGCTGCCTCTTTTTTTTTGGGATACTTTTGTTTGTAGTTTTTTTTTATTTTCTATTTTTTTTTTTTTTTTTTTTTTTTGTTGCTGGTGTTTCAGCCACTTCTCCTCCATCTTCCCTCCTCTTGCTGCTGCTGCTGCCTATTTTTTTTTTTATTTTTTTTTGCTGTTTTTTTTCTATTTTGCAGTATTTATAATTTTTGGGGGGTTTTGTAGTTGTTATATTTTTTTGGATTTCATAATTTATTTTTTTTTCAATATTTTTTTCTGCTGCTGCTGCTGCTGCAGCTGCTTTTCCTCTTCCTGCTTCTCCTTCTCTTGTAGCTGCCGTTTTTTTATTTTATTGTTTTCATATTTTCTTAAAATTTTATAGTTTTTATATTTTGGGGGGATTTTGTAGCTTTTTATATTTTAGGGAATTTTATGTTTTTTGCTGTTCACCTCCACCTTCTCCTCAAAGATTTAAGCTTTTTCCCCAGCCTGATTTCTTTGGTCCCCCTACAAAGACCTGACCGCATACTAGAAGAACCTTGCCTCCTCCCCTCTGCAGAGCCAGTCTTCTAGGTTATTCCCCCAGAACCACCCGAAGGTTAGTATCCGAAAGAATAGATCTAGATATCTGACCATTTGTTCACATGACGAAGCCCCTGTACGACCCCACCAGGGAACATAGCATACCAGGAAAAGACAAGGTTTTCCCTCTGCAGAGCAAGTCCTCATAGGTATTCCACGTCCATCAAGCCCGGTAGTGGAGCCAAGCATCCCTTAAGCACTTGCTGGATATTTTCTCCGAAAAAAATAGTCCTTTTCTCTCCATCTATCTTAGTCCACCAACTTGATCCCTCCAGCTTAGTCCATCCATTACCAGATGAGGTAGAGCTTGTACCATCTGCATCAAAGGATACTTCCTCCTCTTAAAAAAAAGTTACGCTATCTCTCTTCTTTTCCAAAGTCCATCAACTTTATCCTTCCAGTGGATCTTACATAAGAAAAATTATGTACTTACAAATGTAAACTAAAACTATTACTTTCCTCAAAACCCCATTGAAACTTATTCTAAGAATATAATCCACTATATTTTTTTGTATTTTTTCATTTTTTTGTAATGATTTTTTAGATTTTTTTGTTTTTTCTGTGGTTGTTTTTATATAGTTTTATTCATTTTTTTGGGCTTTTATAGTTTTATATTTTTGGGGGGTTTTTACTTTATATTTTTTCTATTTTTTTTTTTTATCATTCAGGAAGGACTTTTCATTTACATATTCCTGAACAATTCTTCAAACATATCAAACAAATTCCCAAACGATCTTCCATGATTCCACTGGTGAGATTGTCCCCCTGTTGGTGCATAATAGTAGTAGTACTGACGTTGGTCCCCTCTTGGTTCGAAGTGGAAGTTCTGCTGACGTTGGTCTCCTCTTGGTTCGAAATGGAAGTTCTGCTGACGTTGGTCCCACTGTCCTGGCTGTTGTCTTGGGCGTTGTCGTAGAAGCTCTGCATCGTATGTCCTTCTGCTTTGATCATCCG
>NC_090746.1:47477166-47567166 GCF_036898095.1 Palaemon carinicauda
AATATCTGGGATATGTATCTGATTGGATTGACGCCCCCTATTTCCACCAAGCTCCCTTCCAATGCAAATGCTTCTTGCCCTCATTGTTCATGGAAACTGTTAAAACTTGTAATGATGACCGATGCTGTGGAAGCTGTAAGGCATCATCCAGCATTAAACGACATTGACTGAAAGTACTATGATGAAACTTTCTAAATATCCTACGATTAACATCAAATAAACGGTCATGTCGTAGATAACCCTCCCCCCCCCCAAAAAAAAAAAAAAAAAAAAAGCTAGAGCATCTAATGAATGTTGCAAAATTTAAAACTTGATATGAGGATTCCTTTGGATACAAAACCTGTGAAATCCTTGACCTTTCCATTCAGATGGTTATCTTTTGCTTGAGGGTACACTCGGCCACACTATATCTTATTTCCCTTCCTATTGTTTTTTTTTTCTTTCATATTTTATATATGAAAGATCTAATTTAATGTCACTATTCTCAAGATAGTTTTATTCGATTATTCATTGCTTCTTTGTAGTTTATTTCCTTGTTTGCTTTCCTCACTGTGCTATTTTTCTGTTGGAGCCTTTGGACTTGTAGCACCTTGATTTTCAAACTAGGGTTGTTACTCAGCTGGTAATAATAATAATAATGATAATGATAATAACAATAATAATAATAATAATAATAATAATAACAATAATTATAATGATAACAATAATAATAATAATAATAATATTAATAATAATAATATTCAATCAGCATTTTTAGCAGCTTTAGATCACCAGTTTCTAACTTCTTGACGCCATAGGTACTACAAAGAGCCATGCGTTTTGTTTAAACGATATTCGGGAAATTTAACATAAGATCAATAAAAAATAAGTATAAAATACTGTATTTTTATCAGAATCTAAATCAATCCCCGATATCTTGTGCTTTTCATCCAGGTTTTAAATTAGAAGTAAACCTTTCAATTGAAATAAGGGGCCATCAGCAAGGTGCGTGTGTAAAAAAAAAAAAGTACATTCAGGAACTAACTAAAAAAGGGATTTTGACGAAGGAAAAATCTATTTCTGAGGAGAGACCTGAGACGCCCGGTGAAAAGGGTCCTTCTTTACACTTTTCTAATATAAATCTTCCAAATATATTAGAGAAAGATAAAAGCATGGAATGCAGAGGTTACAACCCTCGCGCGATCACCTTGTGGGTGTCGTGTATACAACAAGGGCGTGTGAAAACCACTATTCACAGGCTGTCTTCCATTTAGATAATCCCTTCATCAAAGGGGAGGGCCGTGACAGGCCCTAGAGAATACAGTTGGACTACCCCACCGACACCTACTACTCGCGCCCTCCAGGTCATCCTTCTGCAAGAACATATGGCTTGGCAAGGAAAGGGTGGGTCCGTACAAAAATAACCGGGAAGGGTTTCACCGGGCGTCACAGGTTTCTCCCCAGAAATAGATTTTTCCTTCGTCAAAATCCCTTTTCTGGGTCGATCTGTGACGGCCGGTGAAAATGTACCAGAGAATGCCTTCCAAGCCCAATAAAGTAATAACATAATGCGGAGAATACAATCACCATGTACAACAATAATATAATATAATAATGTAAGAAACGTCTAATTACCAACTAGCTAAAATGACATAGGGAACGTAAGGCTAAATAACTAAGACGGCAAGGAATCAACTGAGTGTCGAATCACAAAAGGCATCAAACCTTACATGTCTAAGCATATCTAAACCTTAAAGGAACGGTAACTACAATAACAGTTAAACCATAGGAATTAAACATGGCAAATATCATAGGGCTAACGAACTACCCAGGAGAGTGGCGACGTGGTGTGAGTGGCGGGTAGGAGGGAGAAGAGAAGAGATGGAAGAAAGGAAGAAGCAGAGATTAATGGGGAGGGAAAAGGCTCCCCGCTGCCATCGTCGGGTATTTAAGGGCCTGTAAGATCTTTAGATAGTGGCGTTTGACAACCAAAGAGGATTTCCAACCCGTATATTTTTTAAAAATCATCAAAGTCCCTGTTCTGGAAGTAATTGATGGAGGTATCTACTGTCCGTATATCATGAGCCTGGGGAAATGATTCCGGATTAATATGTTTAAAGAAGTAGAGGATTTGTTGCCTGATACCATGAATGGAAATAGTACCTCCTTGTTCCCCGATAACCAAGGGGCCAGACGAGCGGGTGGCAGTTCTAGCTAAAAAAGGCCTTGAGAGTAGTGACTGATCACAGAGAAAAGATCCCGGGGAAGAAGAATAATCTTCCGAGGGGAGCACCTATTTTGCGGATCCTCATTTCTTAGCTAGGAAAGCATTGTCTGGAGAAAGGAGTTCTTCGGCTGAAGGGAGGAAATCTATGTTTTCCGGGTTCGTGAGAGAGCTGCTAGTTCTGATATTCCATCACCTGAGGCCAAAGCTGTTAAAAATAAAGTCTTCCTAAGAAGAGTGATGTAAGAGCAGGATTCATTGTCCGTGTCCGGTGCAAGTTTTGAGGACACCGTTCATAGACCAGAGTCCTTTTGTAGCCGAACCGAAGGACAAAGCCTAGCACATGTTTTTTGAATAGATGAGAAATAGGAATCAGCTAGGTTAATGTTAAACCCAACAAGGAAGATCTTCTTCAAAGCTGACTTGATGGTGGTTAAAGTGTTAACTGTTAGGCCTTTGCCAAAGAAGAACCTCAAGAAAGAGATGGCTATATTCGGAGACATACGTGTATGGTCTGAACTCTTAGGGAACCTGCTAGTTGTTAACGGCCGAATCATATTGGCGAATTGTCGAGTCCCTTTTGTCTGATTCGATGAAGAGATCGATTTCCGGTTCAATGTTCGCGTCTCTACGAGCTGCCAACTTCCTGTAGTCCACAAAGTTAGAGTTTTGGCTATCCTTGAGAAATCTGACACAGTGAGTTTGGATTACTTGAGTCAGTTTGGGGAACGGGATCCGAAAGGGATGGAGTTTCAACTCGAGGAGGAGAGGAAACCAACTGTTCTTGGCCAGTGAGGTGGTACTAAAGCCACTGCCCCCCAGAAGGAGCGTAGTTTGTGTAAAAGTCTCATTAGAAGATTCACTGGGGGAAATAGGTAAACCTTCTTCTAATGGTTCCTGAGTATCCACCGGAATGAAATTATGTCTAGAGACCATTCTGACTCCAGTGGTTTCGTCCTGGCTAGTGAGTCCGCTCTCACATTCTGGACTCCCGCAAGGTGAGTTACTGACAGGATCCAGTTCTTTTCTGTTGGCCAGGCGAAGATAGTGACCAGGATCCGATTCAGGTTGGGTGACTTGGATCCTCCCCTGTTGACGCAGTGTACTATGTCTGTGCTGTCTGACACTACTCTGATGTGGCTCGACCTCGGAGGAGAGAGTCTCTTCAGGGTCAAGAACACTGCCATGGCTTCGAGAACATTGATATGGGACTGTTTCATGGCGGGTGACCAAGACCCCTGAAACATCTGATGTTCGGAGTAATCCCCCCATCCACTTAGAGGTGCGGCTGTATGGAATGTCTCTTGTGGAGGTGGGAATTGTAGAGGAACTGATTTGGAGTGGTTCTTCGGTTCGGACCATGGGCGTGGTCTCATTTCAAGACAGAGGGGATCTTCGAGACCTTGTCTCTTAAAGGTACTGAAGCTCTCTTTCTCCAAACTCGATTGATGTCTTTGAATTTTGTTATTGAAGTGAATTGGAGAAGGCCGATGATACTTTCTAAGGTTCTTCTGGACATCTGTTTGTGTTTGAGAAAATTCTTGATCTTGGAAGCTATTCCTCTTACCTTTTTGGAAGGGAGAGACAACGTGTGCTTCAAAAGGTCCCACTGAATGTCTAACCATTCTAAGTGGCCTGATGGTTGCAGGCGAGACTTTTGGAGATGGACCCGAAATCACAGGTTGTCGAGAATTCGAAGTACTTCCTTCGTAGCTCTGTTGCCTTCTATGGCCGACCGGGCCCAAATGAGCCAACCGTCCAGATAAGCAATGATCTGTATCTCTTGGTTCCTGAGTTGTTCTAACACTGTCTCTCCCAGTTTCGTGAATATCCTGGGATCAATGTTGAGGCCAAAGGGGATGTCTTGAACGCAAAGGCTTTCCTGCCTAGGCGGAAACCCAGATAAGAAGAGAAGTTTCGAGCTATAGGCAAATGATAATAGTCGTCGGTAAGATCGACAGAGGTGGTGATGGCCCAACCTGAGAGATAGTCAACATCCGGAACTTGTCGCAGAGAATGTAAGAGTTTAGCTTTGACAAGTCCCGGTCCACTCTCAATGCCGACAAGCCTTTCTTCGGAATTGTGAACAGGCTGCCTTGGAACTTCGGTGATCGGTCCCGTTTGATTGCTTTCTTCTTGAGTAACTCTGTGGTGTACTCTTTCAGGATGGGAGTGGATTTCTGGGAGAAGGTCACTGGTGGAGGAGGAGGACCTTGTGGCCATTTTCACCTCAAACCTTTAGAGATTATGCTATGAGCCCACGGACCGAAGGTCCAATGGTCTTGAAAGTGGTAATGTCTCTCCCCTACCGGGACCACCTCGTTGTGAGGGAGTGAACCTGGGTCCTTTCCTTCCCCGAGCCCCCTTTTTTCTAGGTCCGCCTCGATGGCGGAACTGTCTTCTACTCCTGTATCTTCCTCTCTGGTGTCCATGAAAGGAACCTGAGGGTTCAGAGCAAGGGCTGTATGCAGGCGTGGGCATCAAAACGGGGTTGGGCTGTGTACCTGGGGAATCAGTGAGGTAGCCCACCTGATGAGGGGGGATCCGGCTGCATAGGCGTCGAATCAGAGGAAGACTGTGATGACGAGTGGGTAACTGACTATTGATGGCAGTGACCCCGGTTCATTTTGTTGAGGGTAACTCTCTGCTTCTTCTTGAAGAAAGCTTGCTTTTGGTCTTCGACCTTCTTTCTGGCAGTGAGGCCCGGCCTTTCCTGCAATTTTGGTTTGCTCTCGTATCATCTTGTAGAACCTTGTTCACCTCCTCCTGAGGGAAGAGAGTTTTACCCCATCAGGAGGAAACTATCAGCCTGCTCGATTCCTGTCTGATAGAGGCCTCAGACAGAACTTATTTCCTACAACTAACCCGAGCAGACCACCAAGCGTGTAGGTCGAATTGGAAGGACAGAGATTGGTTCTTCATGAATATCCGAAACAAAGTCTCAGTGGGATAAATCGAGGCTAGGATCTCCCCGAGGTGGGGTCCGGCTCTTTAAGAGCCGGCATGGCCGAACCTTTTTTGTCAGCTTGAATAGTAAGACCTGTCCATTTATCCGTAATAGGCAAGGCAACAATGAGAGCAGTTGTAGATATGGCGTATTCCACATTGTGTGGGGTGAGCTTGGAATTAGCGTACCCCCCCGACCGACAACATCCTGGTCCAGACAGATCAGGCCTGCCCTTTAGGAAATAATACCGTTACCTTCAGTACCTTGTCTAACCTAACCAAGGCATGCTCTTTCAATCGAACTAATCCGATGAATGGGAATACTAGTCCCTGAGAGTAAATTCTAGGTCCTCTAGAGGGCGGACGTCTATGCCATCCAGAGTTATGGTACCATCTATATATGGGACATGTAAGGCAAATTTCTATGTGTTGTTTTTATCGAAGGAGGTTACTTCGATACGCCTGGGGCTGTAGGGGGAGTCATCCGAGTTCCTGAATGGATCCGACTCACCACCATATCTTTGAGCTCCGTCATAGCCCTTTGTGTTGTATCTGCTCTTTAACCCTACCCCTGGCTTTTAGCAGTCACGGTTTTATGCAAGGTAATATGAACATCAGGATCCTTTGAGAGTCCTAGGCCAGTGACGCAGGTAATTGCAAAGCTGAAGGCTCAAAACTCATCACCACCTACCTGCCCGTCCATGGGGTCGATGTCCAACCCAAGAGAGGACACTCCGAGGAGATAGGGTCCACTAGATGGAGCATTCCTTCCAAACCTTGATACCCAAGGGCGGAGAGCCGCTCTTGCAGGCCGGAGAGATTCATCATCATCCTGAAAGAAGTTAGGGGATTAGTGATGAAGGAGATGACCGTTCTCCTCAATAAGCAATGCATACATAAATCCGGATCAAATTAAATCATCGCCAAAGGATACCAAAAGGAAACATATTAGAACCAACTTACATCATGGGTCAGGAGTAGGGAGGACAGCTCGTAGCAGAGCGTGCATGACTCCGGGAACCATACCATGTAGGTGGACCTTCTGTAAAAGAAAGGAGACATAAGTCTGGATGTTCCTTGAAACTCTGGTTAGTGATCCTATTCACAGGCTGGGATCAACCAAATCACTATAACTAATAATAATGGCTATATTTATGCATACATTTAATCATAAATATGTATAAATATGGATAAATATCCATACAACATCGTGTTCAAATAGAAATAAATTTCTACTCAGTACTTGGGATCGAACGCTAGCCCCTTCTAATGAAAAGCCAGGTCGAAACCAAGCCATGAGAGGCTATCTACTGTTCCTTGAGACTCTGGTCAGTGAACAGATGAATCAATAGAATACTAATATCCAGTAACCACGTAACATGTAACTATAAACCTCATCGGTAAAATAATGTTAACCCCGGTTCTGAACGTCTGAGTCAGGGGTGGCCAACCTATGGCGCGTGCGCCAAGAGTGGCGCATTGCATGATTACAAGTGGCGCACTATACCTCAAAGATAGTAAATTGAATGACTTTTCTTTAAAATTGCTAATTATGTTCATATATTTTCATTAGGACTTTCAAGACTAGCTAATGAATATTATCAACGCAAATTCAAAGTGTCATTAAAGTAAGTACAGTTTACTTTGTATTCATGTTAAATCTTTCCTTTACAGCTAAAACAAACGATTGGCCACCCGTGGTCTGAGTGATCTCTGTTGCCACCGGAGATCCGGTGACAAAGGTCCGTCATAGTGAAAACGTGAACATCAGAGGTAAGATAATATTAACCTCAATGCTGAACGTCTGTGTGATATCCGGTTAAGCCGGAGATTCGATGAAAAAGGACCGTAATAATGAAATTGTGATTATTCATGAAAAAGGGTTCGTACCCTGGTTCTGATCGTCTGATTGATCTCTGTTTGTACCGGAGATCCGGTGACAAAGGTCCGTCATCGTGAAATCGTGACCGTCAGCGGTATGATAATATTAACCTCAATGCTGAACGTCTGTGTTATCTCCAGTGAAGCCGGAGATTCGATGAAAAAAGGACCGTAATAATGTAATTGTGATCAATCATGACAAAGGTTCGTGTGCAAAAGGCCTCAGCCGGAGTCTGAGTGCCGGATTTCACCATTGCACTTCAAATATCTGACTAGTTCTCACCCAATGAGTATCCATTATAGCAGAGTATAACAAGGCGGAGCTAAGGGTGTCGGCATAAAGCGATCCCAAATAATGACTCATACACTAACTCATACACTAACGTAACCTATTAATAGTGCTAGCTCTATTAACAGTAACCACATCAATAAAACGTGAATATCATTAAACATAATATCATCAACCCGGAGAATAAGAGGAGGCAGAATAACTCGTGATTGTATAAAACGGAAAACGGGAAATCCACCTCCTCTACTCGAGCTTAATAAAGAAAACGAGAGAAGGGGTAACTCGTAACTGTAGAAACAGAAAACGAGCACTCTATGCTCACGCTCTCAAGGTTACATAATAAAGAACCAAAATCACACAATAATATGATAAGAATAATGATAAAATTGTAATAACCAAGAACGAAGAATAACGACAACGTAACAATTAAACAAAGATATAGTGTAAAACGAGCACCTTCCTGAGGCGTGTACATAACTATAACAAAGACTAGATCGATATTCTTCGTCCAAATTGGACTTGCTAGCAAATAAATACCATAGTAAAAACCAATAATAAATAATGATAATAATATTGGTCATAAAACGTAAGTGATATAACCTAGATGACAGAGTACCAGATGGGCAATATTAACTTGAAAAACTACCGAATTGAACAAAACCAAAATGGCTGCCGATACCGAGGCAGGCCAACCGCTTCCAAAACTAAAAACCACAATCTTGGAAAGAGAACAAATGCCCGGTACTGAAAAAAACTGTCAAAACAAACTATGGTACTTAACATTGGTAAAGGTGAAGTAGCAACGTCAGTCATGTTGAATTAACGACAATCACTTGCGAAACACACCTAACAAAATAAATAACGACTTAGCGGGCAAGTCCAAAACAGAAGGATGACCTGGAGGGCGCGAGCAGTAGGTGTCGGTGGGGTAGTCCAACTGTATTCTCTAGGGCCTGTCACGGCCCTCCCCTTTGATGAAGGGATTATCTAAATGGAAGACAGCCTGTGAATAGTGGTTTTCACACGCCCTTGTTGTATACACGACACCCACAAGGTGATCGCGCGAGGGTTGTAACCTCTGCATTCCATGCTTTTATCTTTCTCTAGTATATTTGGAAGATTTATATTAGAAAAGTGTAAAGAAGGACCCTTTTCACCGGCCGTCACAGATCGACCCAGAAATATAAGGAATCACAACAAGAATCAACCTAATGTATTGAGGTATGGTGGCGGAGTTATCCTTTGCAAGCAATATATATGTAGGAGTAAAATGTCTTTATTGAAATTCCACTGATTGACAACAATATCATGAGGAAAACTTATATATATATATATATATATATATATATATATATATATATATATATATAAGAAAAAAAAAGTTTCGGAAGAAGCTTGGCGAAAACGGGAAGGGGTGAACAGCAAAATCCTATTCAACAGTATTTTAGGCGAGTTTGATCATTAAATGAAACAAATATCATAGTATGGCTTATTTTAGAACACGGTGTTGTTAACCCACTGGGTACTATAACGGGAATTGGTAGTAAAAAAAAAAAATGGGAGACGCTTTAGGAACGTTTACTTCAGTATCCCATAGTTTCTCTATTTGGTAGTTAACTGATAGATAACGCCAGTGTGTGCTTTAATCAAGGCATAACCAATATATCTTTCTTAGATCTTGCTTAAAAGTTGGTCATGAATGGTAGTGGCAAGAGAGTGACAATGCCATAGAAACTGACCATATAGGCTATACGTATGATCGGTGTCTGAGCCCACTCCCCACCTCAAGCCGGGACCAGGCAACAGCTGCTGACGACTCAACAGGTAGACCTATAGGCTCTACAAAAAACAACCCCTCCTTAGCACACGAGGACGGTGAGGTTGCCGACACCACAAGAAACTATCGAACTTGTGTGGATCTTTAACCACAGTCCAACAGATTGCAAAGCAGTGGCATTTCCAATAGCCTACCGCAATCCTAAATGTGGAATGTTCCAACAGTTTAGAAAGACTAAATTACCTTATAGCCATTGTATTGAGGCTAGGCTGGGTAATTCTGAAGTCATCTAGAAAGAGCACAGGTTTTGCACCGAGGCTAATAAAACGTTTTCATGGCATGCTAGGTTGTCATAAAAATCTACAATTTCTAGCAATGATCACAATGTACTGCAGGTGATGACAGTTGTCCACCTACTCAAATACACCAAAACATTCTAAGATTCTCTTAAAAGTAAATAAATTAATATGATTGAGCAGTGGAGCAAAAGACTTTCTTAAGCCAATTTTTTGTGCAACTGAAGAAGATACAGACCTAATGTGTTTCTCAAAAGTAAATTTGCTGCCGATAATCACTTCTAAAACTTTAAAAGTCATAGAGTGTTAAAGAAACATTATCAATACTTAGATCCGGTTGTTGAGGAGCCACTGTCCTTGATCTACTTACAATCATGCTTTGAGTTTTGTTAGGATTCAACTTCATGCCTCATAATTTGCACCATGCACTAATTTTAGCTAAATATCTATTAGGGATTCAGCAACCCCAGATCTACATTCAGGAGATGGAATTGATGCAAAGGGTGTAGTATCATCTGCATGTCATGTGTATATAGTACAAAACGTAATGGGCCAAGAACAATACACTGAGGAACAGGTATCACATTCCTATACTCACTATAGTGCCCATAAACAACAACTCTTTGTGATATACTACTTAAAAATCTAATAATGATGCTAAGAAACAACCCACCCACTCCCAACTGTTTGAGGTTGAAAATAAGGGCCTCATGATTAACACGGTCAAAGGCAGCACTAAAATAAAGTCCAATCATGCAAACTTCCTCACCACAATCAAGGGATTTCTGTACAGCATTGGAGATTGTAAGATAGGCATCACATGCTCCAAGGCCTTTACGAAAACCAAATTTTAAATTAGGGAACAGATGATTACCTTCAGCAAACCTATTAAGATTTTTTGCCCAAAGACGTTCAAAAACTTTAAATAATAAGGAGTTATGAAAATTGAGTAGTAATTAGTTGGACTTGAGCTACAACAAACACATTTATATAGTGAAGTTACATAAACAATTCTCTAACAAATGCTAAAAGCGAGGCTAACTTGCGCAAAATAACAGATTGTTTTCATTTTGTTGTATACATACATTTTTATTGATTTCGTTGTTCCACTAAGGATGAACTCAAATTATATCTTATTTTTTATAGAGTCTATAGCACCAAATGAAATTGCTGGGCTATGTTATCCCACCCCTCAACCTCATTCCTCCCCCACAAAGAAGAAAAAATACATGCCAATAGCAGTCTTACAATGGGATTTAAAGTACACGTGAAATTGAAAGAATTATATTAATGATCATCACAATATGTATTTAAGAAAATCTCTTACACATAAGATTGCATCATCCAGTACAGGTCTAATGGTTATGAGTTGGATAAGTCTATATAGTAAAGTATAAATGAAGTTTTCAGCGATTGTCAGTGAATGCAGGAAACACTTTTAAATCAAATTATTTAGGATAATGAATTACTATGCAAAAGACTAATCAGTAGCAATACATCAGTTTCCTTAAACTTTTGTTTTCCTAATTAAAATTTTTCACAAAACATTTACAAAGACCACTATCTCAACTTCAAGGTATTTTTGTCCTTCAAGCAAGCAAGCACCCACCCTCTCAAAGAGAGAGAGAGAGAGAGAGAGAGAGAGAGAGAGAGAGAGAGAGAGAGAATTTTACTTGCTTTTGATCTCATTTTATCTACAACACTGAATTGTCCCCTAGCAGGATTATGCCTTCAATTCTTCCTTCAATCACCTATTCAATAGCTCTATCGATTCCCCATTTATCTTAAAAATTTTAATTAGCCTTTATTCCTTTTCCTCTCCTTTAAGCCAACTCTCAAAAAAGTCATAAATTCCCTTAATTCTTACTTAAACTCATGTCTTAAAAGGACTGGAGTATGTAACTGATTGACACTAGTACTTTTCCTCCCTCTCTTCCAATGCAAGCTTTTTGCCTTCATTGTTAATGAAAAGTGTTAAATTATTCTCTTGTAATGATAACCAATACTGCAGCTAAAACTAGCCCTCTTGAGTGAAACGTCACATGAAGCTTCCTAAATCTCATAATAGGACTCTTTCTAATAACCTATGGGGAATGTGTGTTGGTTTCTCGACTATTCGTTCCGCTACCTACACTGTTGATTATGTGTAAACTATAGTACACAGGGTATTAAGAGATCTGAAAAAATGAACTTGTCTAGGGGACCTTGATGGCAAAGGGAGTAAAAAATGAAAAATTCAAAAAATATCAGTTTCTTTTTTCCTTAGATGATGAGTGTCAACCAAGCAATATTACATGCTACCACAGCAAGGCCGAGCCACAATTGTTATAGCAGCCATCACACTTACAAATATACCTGTACATTGGATTGGATTTATCAATTTGGATCATATGACTCTGCACTGGGCTCTGGGAGGTCCTTCAACACTTTAGTCCAACAAGGGAAAAAAATCCATGGTTGTGCTATAAAGTTAAAAGTTCAAAGTGGTTGAACAGCAAGATTGAAGAAAAAAGCTGGAATGGAAGTAAAGTGGAAAGGTAAGAAGGGGGTGTAGGCGGTGGCCAAAGGACACTGCAAACACCTTCAATTAACACCCACAGATCACCTAACAAGGACTTGCAAATATATATTAACACCATGGAAGACGATTTCTATCCAAAATAACTAATAAGAGGCCTTCTTTGGATACAGATTATGTGAAATCCCTACATTTTCCATTCATATGGTTCTCTATTCAATAAACCTTTTGAGGAGCTTAAGGTGAACAAAAGTAACTTCTTGACACCATATGTCACCATATGTATTACAAAGAGACCCACATCATACTGTATGTCAATGTCATTCAGGAAATTTAACATCAGCTCAACAGAATTTATCTAAAATACACTAAATTATCTAATTTAAGCCGCAATTGCGGCATTGCCGACAGACTGAAGACTCTTTATAAAGGAGAATGCTGTCGGGTTAATAGGCCAGAACCCCAAAGGCGAGGCCTTCAAACAATTGTAAAAACACACAATAATATTTAAATTCGATATCAGTAACGGGGATAACCACCTCAATACGGTAAAACCAAAATATTTATAAATTTAGAATACGGCAACACGCAATGTCAGCGCACCAACAGGAAAAAGGCTCACCCTTCGCAAAGGGGAACTCGAAAAGTATACCGTAAACAAACTATAGAGCTCATGAAGCACGATGGCCTGACGGACCTGCCGTAAAAGTATAGGCCTGGGCAGATACCACAAGACGAAAGAAGAAACTCAGAAACTAAAGAAAAGGCATAGCCAGTCAGCGAACCAACTGAACAAGGAAAAATGAGCTCACCATTCACAAAGGGGATCTCTGAAACAATGCCTTCTTAGCCCCGAGAAAATCTGATGATTGTGGCATTAGTCAGTCAGCAAACCAATTGAACAAGAAAAGTGAGCTCACCCTTCGCAAAGGGGATGACGTTTGTAGCACGATGGCCAGGAGCTCCCAACTAAACTGCCAACTCTAGGTTAGGCTAACCAAAACTGATACGAACTCACAATAAGACTAAAATAATAAATTGTAATGGAATTATATTCAAAATTGAGTCCTTAGCATCGTAATGCTAAACCAAAACTAGCTAACGTGAAACTTACCCAAAAATTTAAATAAACACGACAAAAAAAAGAGGCCATCAGGGACTAAGCCCGACGCCAAGCTAGCAAGATTCGAAGCTCTCAGGCTTCCTCGAACTAAATGCTAAAAACCAAGTCTCCGAAGGGAGCTAAAATCAAAATTAGCATAAACAAAGCCAAAGAGAGGTAGATACTCAACTTTAGCGAAAAAGAGGAAGCCAATTCACAAAACTAATCATCAAAGTTTGCGAAAAAAGCGCCCCCAAAAATCAACCAAACTGTAGCCATCAGCTGCATTCAAAGAAATGAGAAGCAGGAACACATAGGGGCACCCGAAGGTCATAGGATGTGTAACGGCTCCTTACTTATCCTTCCCCTTAGTGGATTAGACTGGGTAAGGTCTGTTTGGGGTGCAGATATCTATGGTTATCTTAGGATATATCCCTGATTATACACAATATCTTCGGATAGTCGTTTCTGGGGGTTGGAACCCTGTGATACCCGACGGTAATTCTGTTGTAATATCAATCGCAGAAATATTATACTGTGGAAGTTGCCAGAAGGAACTTCCATTAGGAAGATATGGCTATCTCACCCAAAAATAGATTTTTCCTACGTCAAAATCCCTTTTATTTCTCTTTTTCAGATGGAGAATCAATACCCTCTATCTTGTCAATTTCCTCCAGCTTTATAACTAAAAGTAAATGAGTTTTGCTCAGAGTTATATGGCTGTAGTTCAAAGTGAATGAGTTCTGATCCGAGTTATATGGGTGTAGTTCAAATAAGTGGTAATCAGAAAAATTGGCGAGACTTATCGAAAGTGAAAGCATCCTAGCTGAGTGATATATCCTAATCAAAACAACCAGACCTGAGCAGACATATAACAGAACATACCTCACTTGTGGCAAGGCAACAATGTCTTACTTTTTTTCAGGGAGTGAATCCCTTGAGTGCCATTATCCCAACAGTGGAATAAATATCCAAAAATCTTATTACTGTACATCCGAAGCTATCATATACGGAACAGATTTCTCCTTTGGTTCAATATGGTCAATTTTTAGTAATTATGCTGATTATTTATCTATCCCATTCTAGGGGACCACAAATGGATAAATGGTGATAAGCATCACCAAATGCTGTACTGTACCATGGGGGAATATTTACATAAAAATTCAATTTTGATTATGCATTCTAATGCCTGTACAGTATGCCTCTAAACTAAATCTTATAACAAACTTAAATTCTATTTGTCCATACAACTAAGTAATATTTAAAGCCCTTAGACTCGACCACTTATATAAAAATATTCATTCTATAGTCCTTTTTCTGCAGTGATAACTTAAAAGACATTTACCAGTATGAAACAGAAGCCTAGATCCAAACAATAGATTTTTAAGGAAACAATGTGAAGATCATCTTGGAAATATAAAATGTGATACTTTCACACCAGATATAGATAAACAAATGACAGTACTGTGACTGAAATATGTCCTCAAACGGGTGTTTAATAAAGGTGAGAAGGGTTGTGAGCTCACAAAAAGCTTCCCATTGAGAAAGAGTAATGCATCCTAACCATAGCATCTAAATAAATATGTTACCAGTGACAAACTTTCAAATGCTCACTTAACAAGCAAATTAGTTTTTATTGCTATAGCCAAAATTTTTAAAATCTAGAGTAAGGAAAGAATAAAACTTAAGAGAAAATAAAAGCTATTAATTCAGAGAAAAAAATTTTTTCTTATGAAATACATACAAACAACTTTGATAAGTAATCACCCATAGCAAACTTTTTCAAAGAAACAAAATTAGCAAGGAAGTCAAGCCGAGAGATATTTACAAAGATTAAACATCTCCAGCCAAAAGCTGATGTACATCACGATTAGCCTTGTGACTGTCTCTCTTAAGTCCTACCTCCATTGTCATCATTAGTTCTCGGTCCTGTAGCAGACTATAACCTTGTCACTAGCTTTGTTTTTCATGCAATACAGTTTTTCAAAAAGGAAACAAGCATTATTCTTCCATCTATATCAGATTGCATTCAAAATTCCCAAAACTCAAAAGGTCTGTTAGATAAACTCAATGATTTTTCATTACCGCTTTTGATTTGATTCTTTGTCTCTTCATTCACCAAAATTGATCTGAATATGCTATTCATTCCAGTTAAAAGTACTTTTCCACAACTACATTTTGACTGATTATCTATATACTGTCATACCACACCCTACATCATCTGTATTTATACACAGTAATACCACGCCCTACATCATCAATTCGTTCCAAGAGGCCCAAACATATGGTGACTTTCGACGTAGATTAGATTAGATAAATTGACTTATAAGTCACTTGCAGCATACATGAAAAAGTATACAGTATACAGGTACCTAAGTAAATATTTACAACCTGCCATCATGCTATACAAACCAGATACCTACATTAATAAGCTTTCACATCAAGTACAGTACAGTACTATATAGCATTTGAATTAAAATTATGAGAGAGAGAGAGAGAGAGAGAGAGAGAGAGAGAGAGAGAGAGAGAGAGAGAGAGAGAGAGAGAGAGAGAGAGAGAGAGAGTGTGTTCAATAATGTGCAATAAACATTTATAATATACATTACAGTATTAACACATGGACCCATTCTATACTGAAAAATTTGGAGGGTTCACAGAGTACAGTACTACCATGTAAGACTATTGTATAGCAAACTAGCTACATTACACAAAGTTGGCATGTATGCCCATCATGACAAACAACCAACCTTCCTTTCCAGCTCTCAACATTAACATACACCTGACAACACAGATTACTAAACAATTCTTCTTCGCTCAAGGTGTTAACTATTGCAATGTAATTGTTAAGTTGCTACTTTCCTCTTGGCAAGGGTAGATGCAACTCTTTAGCTATGATAAGCAGCTCTTTTAAGAGAAGGACACTTTAAAATCAAACCATGGTTCTCTAGTCTTGGGTAGTGCCATAGCATATGTACCATGGCCTTTCACTGTCTTGGATTAAAGTTCTCTTGCCTGGGGATACACTCAGGCATGCTGCTCTAGATTATCTTCCGCTTGTCATCATGGTTTCACTGAAGAAAGTGACTGATAAGGTTCTTTTTTCCAAGTAATCCCTGTGCCTAGACTAATCCGTAAGCCTTGAGATATCCAGAAATTGCATGTTAGCAAAAAAATTGCTAGTGAAGAATAAATTTGTCCTCTCATTGCAGTTTTTGGGGATGGAAACAAGATCAGCCTTTTAAATAGAAACAAGCTACTTTCTGAGGACATGGATCTCTTTAAATATAGTAGTAAGGTAGACACCAGATAGCGGTTACTAGCTCCTGACTCCAGAGCCAAAACGTGAAGAGGATCTCATCTCTAAAGATGCTTTTCATTTTTGGCTCGAATAGGCCAACCTGGGTTAGGATTAGAAGACAGGATTAGAAGACGACCTGGATATGTTAATGAACTCCTGGTCCCTCAAAAAGGCAGCCAGTTCATTGACTCTTGCTTTTGTGGCTAAAGCTATCCAAAATATTTTTATTCAACAAGTTCTTCAAGGGAGATGGAGGAATTATTCAACTTGGCCAAAAACTCAAGTACTGTACCCTATCCAGAGACTAAGAGACTGATATGATTTACATAAAACAAAAAACCGGGTGACTTATGAAACATGCCCGAGTCTAGATACATGTCAAATACAAACTCGAGAGGTTCTCAATGTCGAGTTATATGGCAAAATCTATGAAGGATGAAGCTAGCTCCCTATCCTCAAAGATGTGGACCAAAAAGGAAGTTAAAAAGTTCGAGGTTATCCGACGTGGTTGCATACCCTTAGAAAAGCATTCAAAGTTTTCCGTACAAATTGGTATTATCTTGTGGATGAAGACTTATTGTAGCTCATAAAATAAGTCAAGAAGTGGGCCGAGAAATCCTTCTTGAAAATATCGGAGAAAATCCAAGCATGAAACTCACGAGTCTGAAAGGAGGAAGAGAAGATACTGTAACTTCTTACTTCCTGATACAGTTGTGCAGACCAACACAGATGTATTCTTGGTCTCAGACGCTGAAGCAGTGGACAGCATAGGCAAAGTGGAGCTATTAGCACAGCTGTCCCTGTAAATTCTGGAAGGATATTCAGTCTTCAAAATCAAGTTTGGCAGAAAAAAACAAATTGATGACTAAATTTTATCTAGATTCAGATCATCTTTCAGCACTGCCGGGGACTACACATTTGGGGCTACATATAATAAATGTTTGTGGTTCTCTTTCATTACTAACAGGTCTATTAGGAGATTCTGAACAAACAAAAAATCTCCTGAAAAGAACTTTGGTCTGTTTGGATACTGACCCAAAGAGATGGAATGGGGAGAGGAATAAATTTCTCCTCTGAAAGTACTTTATAATGGAACGAGTCACTGCACTGTCTATGAAAATATTCATGTGGGAGTTCTTTCTTAAAAGGAGCTTCTCAACGTCAGGAAGACTGCCATCAGTTCCAACACATTTGTGTTAAAGGCTGCAAATCAAAGGAACCAATTTTCCAAACACAAAGGTCTTCTCTGAATGACCTCTCTAACCTGACCAGGTTATGTCTGTATGAAGGATCAAGGACATTGGAGGAGGAATCAATGGGACTGTAATTGAAAAGGCATTTGATGTCATCCATGGCCTGAGAATTCTTTTGCAATGACCAGGCAACTAAGTCCGAAAGGTCTTGAAACCCCTTCCGTGCCACTCTTCTTCACACCAAATTGAAATCTTCCAATCTGGTCTAACACTGGGTCAAGTATAAGGGCCGAAATCTTCCCTAATTTCTGTCTGGTGGAGAAACATTTTGAAAAAAAAATCTAACATTTCTTAGAATTATTGTCAAGATGCTTTCGTTAGGCTTAGCGAGGTTTCACCATATTCCACTGAAGATCTAGCCACTGAAATATCCATCTTGGAATTAGTCTAGTTTAGCGCATTTGAGGCAAATTCTTTTGTCTCAGCCCAAATCAGCTACTTGTCTAAATAAGCTATGACCTGAACTCCTTGTAACCGCAGGAGTTTGACTACTACCGTGCAAGGTTTGTAAACACTCTTGGGTGATATAGAGGACAAATGCCATAGCTTTGAACCTGAATAACCCCTACCCCGAGACAAAACCCTTGGTAAGGTCAGAAGTGGTAGCCATTAGGGATGTGCAAATAAGTGCCCTTAAGATCTATCACACAGGTCCAAGCCCCTTGAGTAGTAATTAGCGGACATGTAGGATGGTCGTCATTTTGAATGCATTGCACCTGCTGTGTTTGTTGAGATGAGACAGGTCAAGGATCACTCTAATCTCTAGGGAGCCTTTCTTCGTTATGCTGAATAGTCTCCCTTGGATATTTAGAAACCTACACTTTTCTATTACTCCTTTTTTCAACATTTTGCTCACAAAAGTGTCGAATTCCAAGGTTCTGATTTGATAAAAATTGCGGTATGAAAGAAATTTTAACATCCATGACCAACCAAGACCCCAATGAAACTATACTCTGTGCCCACCGAGAAAAGTTTCAAAGTTTCCGAAAACAGCTTCTATGCAACTATTTCCCTTGTAATGTCTCCAATGACCAATGGCCTCCCGTTACTCTAAAACCAAAATCTGACAGGCCATAAGATTGTATCTCACCATCGGTGGAATAGCATTGCTGCCCAAATTCATCTCAAGGAAACTTAGGTGTAGGTCAAGGCCTGGGATGGGAAAGAGAGGCTGGTCTCTTTTGAGCCTGCTGCTGGTTCTTATAGGCTGCAGCTTTATGTAAAGCTGCCGCCTTTTTCAGGAAAGGTCAAAACCCTTTCCTCCATTCTCTGAAGGTGAAATGACAATTCCCTATGCATTGGCTTTGTTCACTGGGGCTCAGGAAAGGGAGATTGCATAGAGGATTACTATACAGAAATTCCTCTACCTCTACCTTCTCCAGATCGAATGCTGCCAGCACGTGGTGCCTCACCTCAACCTTAACTTTAACAAAGTTCTGCAAAGCCTCAGACGGGTTTACGCAGTGGCTTTACTACGGTAGAAGTGGCCATCTGGGATCCTCCTATTGCAACCATTTCCAAAGAAGCCAGCAATCAATAGGTTAAATAAGGTCTGCAGGGACACTGAATTCTGCAGTCCTAAGATAACCTGGGACTAAAAGAAAATGGTCTCCCAATTGATTGGTACCTACCTGAATGTCCCATTTCTTTAGGAAGAAAAGACTTCATGAAATACTTTTAGTTTTGTGAAGCCTTCAAACTCTTTTGAATATACCCCCAAAAAGATGGTACTCTTTGAGTCAAGTAAAGTTTCTTTCAGCAGCACCTCACTCATTGACTTGGATGTCAAATTACACCATCTTGGACAAAAAAAAAAAAAAAAAAAAAATGTCTGATACTGCATTTGCTGCTGGATCCAAAGAAGACTTAGTCAGCATCAGAACAACCTCCTTCAAGGTTAGCTGGTGACATGCTCTAAGAGATGGATCTCTGAACTTCCATTGAGATTCTAAAAAGTGAAAGGTTCTTAAATTTGATGTCATCAAATGGCAAGTCTGTATACAGTACTTGTACTGAAAAATATTTGACTCAGACCGGAAGGTACATTCATCACAGGCTCACCAAGAGTTTCCTACTAAATCCCCTTCCTCTATATCCTTGGCAGAAGTCCCCTCTGCCAAATTTCCCTCCATCAGACCCTTCTAAGGAAGTTGGTAACCTGTAGGCCCAGCCACAGCTAAATCTATAGGATTGGAAAGAAGTGTTGTTTGGAGCCTTTCTAGATAGCTGATATCTTGAAGGTCTAGCCACAGACGAGTCCACAGTAATGGAAGGAAGAGTTATCCCTAGAGCCTTCCTAGGAAGCTGGTAACCTGAAGGTCCAGCCACAACCAAATTACCAGGCCAGAGCAGAAAAGCAGACACCAGGCCAAAACTACCTTGAGTGGGCCGACTGTAAAGGTGAGGATCAAAGCCTCAATTATCATGGATATAATCGCAGCATTCACGGGAGACACAAGTGTACCAAATCCGGGTGGAGCAGTAAACTGCTTACCAGAACACTGGGTTGGATCCAACCTAAAAAACATCGTAGCCAATGGGGGAATTCCGAGAGATACTTCTTTGGAGAACCCCACAGTAAAGCCGTCTCCTCTTTAGAGTCTAGGTCGTTCTCCGAACCAAAATTTATTACCTGGAAAATGGCCTGGTCCCGATAGACCCCATTTCCAAAGCCCTTAACTACCTCACCTGGAATTAAATGGCAAAAGAAAACCCTGAGGTCCTTGCTCAATGAACACAACCATCTTAGCAAATCCTTTCACCCACATTGAAAGGAAAATGATGCCTTACCTCTCAAGCCTTTAAAAAGTGGAACCTGATTTTAAACGGAATAGATCCACAGTGAACAAATAGAACAATGAAGCATTGGCCGGTTTATCACATCTGATCTGTACACATTTGATTTTGTTTAATTTCATCTGTAAGTAAAGAATTTTTCATTTAAACCTCAATTATTCCTGTACCACTCAGGTGAGAGGAAATATATCTCCACTCCTTTCCAAAATTACCACATAACTAAAGAAAGACAGGCTCACAAAGTGATTCGGCCCTTCCCTTCGCTATTGTAGCTAATCGGTCTTCAGTTTGACAGACATGGGCTTACTCTTATTCTCAAACTAAATTACAGTTGGCCTATGGTGTACTAAGCCAGTAAGTATGACAAAGATAATATATTAATGTGAACCTACCAAGTCTTCAAATGGAAAGACAATATATCCAATGGAAAGCACGCTACCGAATTAAATAATAAATTATATGAATTTCCACTTCCCACCACTATCATTTATAGTCAATCTCCAAGAGTGTTGGTAAGGGAAGGGGGTCATACCAGGATAGCCGTCTCCTTATCTACTCTGTAGCTGGACCCTTGGCTTAAGAAGTCACTGGGGTGAGAAAACTTGCTAACCATAGGCTATATGGTTCAATTGTAGCCCCTCCCTTCAATACCCATATCAGATGAATATGGAAGGATGAAAACAAACCTTCCTATTTAGGGGAGAGCTCTGTTAGCCCCTATTCTTCAATCTCAATGCTTGGGGGAGAGGAGGGAACAAACCTCTCTCCACAACTTAGACTGATGGATTATTCACTTGTTAAAACCATGTTCTTGTTACAATAAAACTTACCAGGTAATAAAACTGCTATTTAGGTCAATGATACTATACAGTACAGCTCACATAATTGACAATTCTCCCTTAACCTAATCTCACCATGGTTAGAAACTAACTATTGTAATCATAACAAATAGGTCAGGGAATCATCCGATACTAAAGATGCAGTTACTACTGAGTTACTTATCACGGAATCAATAAATAAGCATTTGTAATTTTAGATAGCCAAACTCAGCATTAGTCTTCACTAGCCTACCCATAATTATAGTTCCACAACCAGACCAGACATTTCCTTCTAGTTTTATAATGCTCACTGCATACTGCATACTTTATACAGTACACACTACATTCCCATGTTAAACATGAAAACTGGGGTGAAAAACAAATTATGCCAGTAATTAAATCCCCATCATCTGTCAGATTGACTGAGCTTTTAAAAAAGGAAAGTTACTAAGCTATGCAAAATAAAATTAATACGATGCTTGATTTATTATTCAAATAGAAGGGGATATCACATTTTAACACTGGAAAGATTAAAAAGCTAAATCTAGACAATGTTTCAAGAAGCTGGGCAACAACTACATACGCTGTTAAATTCAGAAATAAAAATATTGGCATAATCGTTGGTGCATTAGACTAAAATCAAATTAAATACTAATGCTATCCAAACCGAAATAGCGGTAACCAAAATGTGATTCCTGTTACTTAACATTATCGTATTCTAAGATTCCTCACTACGTGAAGATGTTGATTCAACCACAACAGAAATATAGATGGTGGCTGAGTGCAGGAAAATACACAAATAGACTGGTCACCAGCTGTAGCATTGATTCGTTCAGAGAGGCAATGTCATAGTAATGACGTCACCCATAGCAGACTGCTTTCAGCATTGAAGATACTTTGTTAGAGTTCAATAGTGCCTAAACTCAAAGATCTCTCCTATACACAGTGAGTCCAGGCTTTGCAAGTTGATACACTGGCCGTAGAGCAGGGGAGACAATATTACTTTGGAATTTATATTGTACTGTAATGGATTCCCTGTTTTAGTCTTTCACAGTTAAGTCCTAGGAGAACACACCACACATTGACTGCAATAATTTAAGTTTTGGAAACAAGTGCATAGTACAATAATTCTGTACAACAATTTCAATGCCATGGAAATAAGATTAAAAGTTACTACTGTCCTCATTCCTCGTGCTCACATGATGCATCACGCACGTGCTGTAGACACTGACTATGGATTGCTGGATTAAGGTCCCCCTGTTCGTGGAGCTTCCCAGTTTACAGCACAGGGAAGAGATTAGTGCATTGTGGATCAGCCCCATTGAATGCAATAATCCTGCTTACCAGTGTGCCCATCCGATTAGCTACCACTGTACTTTTTTAGCCGGTCTTGTACAGGCACTTTTTATTCAGAATATTACATCATAGATAACATAAGACTGTCATTTATAAATTTCCTTCTTTAAAAGCTTTCGATAATTTTCCCTACTATAAATTACCTAAAAGCTTTCATCTGTCCCTTCTATAAAAAAAAATTATGAGTAAAAAAAAAAAAAACTTTATCAAGGGCTTATGTTCGATTTCTTTTAAAAACTTTGTTGTAATTGCCCGACGCAGAGACAGACGTCAGGTTGCATAAAACTCTGTAACACATTCTGTTTTTGCATTTAATATTAAAATACGTTATTTCTCAATCTCCAAAGTTGTAAACTTCCTTGCTAGAAGCTTCAAATATTAGCTGGTCACTTATGGACAGGTCATACAGGAAACCTTAAAGACATACTGTAAAAGAAATTTGTGCTACTCCCAGTAGTAACTTGAAAGGTTTAATCAGGTGAAGTAATATACTGTTAAATAAACAAATCATATCAGCTGGACTCCTATTGAGTCAGAAATAAATAAGTAATGATTGGTGAGCTTTGGATTTTAAGATTCTTGCTAATATATCTTGGTGTGAACCATTATTTTATCTCTTCCTGTATTTCATTCTACCTCTTCCTGTATTTCAATCTACAATAGACTTCAATACAGTACAAAACAAAGACTTGTGATGACCTACCTACACTTTTGAACTGCTTCTTCAACAATCTCCTGAGTAGCCTAGTATTGTAACTCTCATCCAATAGTTCAAGTCAGCAATTAATCTGTAAGCCTGAGAAAAAAAAGATTCATGTTATCCATGTATGATGCTAATTAGACATGTTTATGTTCAAGTATTCAAGGATATATTTTACAGAATGAAAACAAGAATGAAAAAGTATCCCTTCAATCAACCAGACACGAGAAAAGTTTTTTTTGGGCTCAAGCCGTAACGTGCTGATGGAAGGTTCCTTCAGCAGCTTCCTAGGGTATATTTGACTACATTAGATATTCCCAGAGAATTAAACTAAAGGTTCACAGAATTCTAACTTCTGGCACAAGTACCCATAAGGTTTCCCTTTAGGATATCGTATACTAACCGGGGACGTATGCTTGACATGCCACATAGCTATCTGCACCCCACATAGCGTTTACGCTTTGAGGGGGTAGAGTGGCAATTATGGGAGGAGCCGTTCCAAAAACTCTCCTCCTACGCTACTATTATGGTACCTAGCGATGTAAACAAACGGCCGCCATATTGGCCGACATCGCATCCGTCCGCGGCAAATCCATTCCACTTCTGTAGCGCATCCTAGGAGTTGTGTTTTCCCAGTTTTCGCTTATTTTCTGCATCATGTCGCAATCTTCGGCCTCGCCTTCTTCTGGAAAGTTGAGTACCATATTCTTGTATTGTTTAAATAAGCTCCAGCCGTAAAGTAACGATTACTTTTCCTTAAATCTTGTGTTTTGTGGCGGAGCTGTGCCTTCACTGGAGGCATCATGTTGAGACGCTGTTGCTCACCTAGCATGCTTTATTTAGTTAGCCAGAGCAACGTTCCCGGTCCCTTAACTAATGATTATATTAGTTAGTCTTCATTGCTAGGAATTAGTTATATTATGCTGTTAGTATTCGCCTTCGGCGATCATGTTAGCCGAACCCTAAGCTAGCCTGCTGGCCTAGCCCCTAGGCAAGATGCCTGAGTGTTCATGTTTCCTTTTCGCATGATATGATAATGTTCCTAGTGTTATAAGTGAAATGAAAATTCAGGCATTATACATACAAGATTCAGTGATTGCATACATGATTTTTCGCCTTCGGGGAAGTATATAGGGGTTTCGATATTGGTAGTCGTCTCTCTGGGACCTAACCTATGCTAAGGCTCTTATATGCTTCCTCATCCCCCCCCCCAAGGTTACCTATCTAGATAATCTCCTCCCTCTGAGGTAGCCTAGGCTACACCCTAGCCTCCCTATCCTCGATACTGTCGTATAGGTTAGGCTAGGACCTTTCTGCCCCTTCTCCTGGCCATAGATGTGCACTTTGAGTTTGGGACAGACCCTCAGAGTATCAGTCGTTCGCCTCCATCCCTCCTTTAGCGGAACGTACTCCCCTTCTGGTCCTTTGGAGAATGAAGGTGGAGGGCTTAGCCCTGCCCCCTAGTCCACACTTGGTTGGGTTGCGACCCCTCCTCCCTGTGGCCTAGCGACTTGTCCTTCCCATGCCTTACCTAGCCTGGGAGATTGGTTCTCCTAGCCTAGGTTAGGCAGCCATGGGGATTCTGCTTCTTTATAGTTCAGGACAGGACACTAGTGCTGTACCTACTCTGGGCTATCCTACCCTAGGCTGGAGAATGTACTCTTCCGGCCTAGACAGGCTAGCCCTGAAAAGAATCTCCTTCTATGGGGTATGCAGTAGGGGACTTCGGCCCCTCCTGCACCCCCTTCCTTTTGGGACCCTCTCCCCCTCCCCACTCTGTCCCTTTGTGTTGGCCTGCCATCACACCCCTGTCCGCCGGCCTACATTCCCGCCGTGTGCCGGCGACCTGTAGGTCCGGCTCGGTCCCCTCGTCGCCTAGTCCGTTCTGCTACGCTTCCCTCTTATAGTCGATCTATGGGGTTGCCATTGCTGGTTGGTCTGCCGGCGGATGACATCCCCCTCTTGAGTGTTCCTCGGCCCTCCCTTGGGCCGCTACCGGCAACCTAGCCGCCGGCAGCCCCTTGCCGCCAGATGAAAGGCCTCACCCCTCCTTTAATTTGAACACTCCTTCCGGAGGTGAAAGGGTTTGGGTACTGAGTTACCCTTTCCCCCCTTCCCCTCCTAATCTTTCTCTCTCCCTCTCAGTGCTGATCCACTGCCGCTCCCTCTCTCCCGGCGCCCATCTACTACCAATACCATTGTCATGTCAGTATCCTGTTGGTATACCGCTGCCGGTTGCCTGCCGGCTGTCGGAACCTGCCATCACCTTTCAGCGTCACCCTTTCTCCTTGCCACTTAGACTGCTGGCTTAGAAGGGTTCCTTCCTGATGGAGATCCGCTGGCGCCGGTTGGGCCCCGGCATGCCGCCAGGCTGCCGGAGACACTCAGGTACATTATAGTGGACAGTCACTTCTTACTCCTGCCGGCCTGGTGCCGACAGGGATTATTGTGCAGCTATGGATAATAGCCAGTACTCTTATGGTATTGTGATACCCTAAACTGAAAACTATTGTGTATAGTTGTACAGTAAATAATCTTCCAGCATATTCTGTGCATCCATGTGCAGTCTTTTGCCGGGACCTATCCTATAGAAGAGGGTTTCGCATACCCCTCCTTCTCAATTAACTGAATGAACTCAGTTTTCCCCTCCCATCGTTCCTAATTCTCTGTAGGAAGACTAAGCTTGGCTCAACCCCCACGGGTGTTCCTCTTCCTCCCAGGGCATACTCAGCCCTCTGGAATTAGTTACATTGAGAGGTCACAGCAATGGACTGGGCGGGATACACAAGTATGTGTCTTCCTACCTTCCTTTCTAGCTTAACTATCCTAAGCTTATACATGGAATCTTATATTATAAATAATTAAACTTAGTTCTGATCTAAGATTAAATTAAGTCACTTTCGTATAGACTTTCAAGTACTTATAGCCTCTTTCTTTTACAGGAGGAATATGTCAAGTGTGAGAGCGCCTTCCGCAGCGTTCGTCGCCCGGACTTTTATGGTCACCGGGCATGCCGATCCCACGCCGGCTGTTCCACCTTGAAAGGGGACCTTTGCTATTGGGACCCGCAGGTCTGCACCGTGTGCAAGAAACTGCTGGAGGAGGCATTTGACAACCCTCCGTCCACGGAGGTTAGGGACAAGGCCCGAGAGACCCTGCGCAAGTGGGTGCGTGGGTTTCAAAAGAACGCCACGGGGCCCTATCTCCCAAGCGAGAGGATGAGAGCCATGCTCTTCCCCAAAGCACCTGCGGATGCCGTCATCCCCAAAGACGAGATCCTGTGCGTCCAACTAACAGTCGAGCCGGATGTCTCGGCCGCCCTTCATCAGTGCCACCTCGACGAGGTGGAGAGGATATCGGAGGTCTCTGACGACACCGAGAGGACCCTCATGGAAGGGGGTCAGGAGGAAGAAGAGGACCTTGTGGAGTCCCAGGATTCTGAGGGCGAGATTGCCCGTACACCCTCTGTGGCTTCCGTTGCGACCTCAGACCCAATTCCTTCCACATCGGCCACCCCAGTACCCGCCCCAGCAAGTTCCCAGGATACCCTCCAGGTCTTGATGGCATTCCTGGATGCTCTGCCAGGGGCAGGCGGACATCAAGGAGATACTGGGCTTGAAAAAGGCGCCGAAGGAGATTTCCGTCAAGGATCTCCCAGAGTGCTCGGTGACGAACCCCTGGTGGCATGCGAAATATATGCCTATCACCGCTGGATGCATTGTGGCGGGATGTTGCAAGAACAAGCCCCACACCCTGAATCACACCTACTGACAATGGTCCCACAACACAAACTTTCCCCTTACTTTATCAACTGGACTCTTGGACAGAAGGAAAATTTAAACTAAACATATCCTTAAAACTATATTCCTTAAACTAAAATAAATCAAACTATCAGCAATCAAAATAAACACTTAAAACTAATCAAAACTTAACTCTATATATATATATATAAGAACAAAAACACCATTCATATAACCCCCAAAAAACCCTAATAAACTTAAAATTAAACGTCACACCAACACCAATATTTGTTTATGTGTGGACCACTTTTTCCACACAAGGGCCAACAGTCATTAAAAGCCCAAACCCACAACTCTGCAGCAACCTTATCACTGTTAAATATTAGTACACATATGTATTAGTTGGTTCGGGTTGTGCGCGTTATCCTCATCATCATCATCATCATCATCACCATCGTCGTCGTCAATCGAAATACAAAAGCACAATCAAATCCGGTTCTTGAACACAATCCAGGTCATCTACAGTCGGTCAATCCACAAGAGCAGTCTAAGTATAATCGATTACAGGCCAGGTCAGCAACTAAAGATCGTCATTCATATCAATTTAATCTCTCCAAAGGAGGAATCACGGCCTGCCAAAATAAAAAAAGAAAAACACTTACGAACACTCCTAACTAACTTAACTATCGCACTATAATCAAAGATAAATAATAAATTGTTCCTATCATTCACAATCACGACAAGCAAATATAAACAAAACTGTACTTACTGTTGAAATAATCAAAACACTTCCAACGCTGGTAAGAAAAATATAATAATAAATCCAGCACTCACTACTGCCTCTTGCTGCAGTCAAATCAAAATAGCATTCGCTCCGAAACATTCACCACTGTCGTAACCTAACTAAAAAATGTAAACAAACAACCTCAAATATACCGACAGTCTTTCCCACTACAAACAATCATTCGCTAACTACCACTTGTTCTTTGGCGCACACCGCGGACACACACACACACACACACACACACACACACACACACTCTCTCTCTCTCTCTCTCGCGCACGTGCGATTTAGCAAAACTAAAGCAAATGAAATTCTCTCTCTCTCTCTCTCTCTGGATTTGGCAAAAGAAAATAAACAAAAAAATAAAACAAAAATTAATCCTCCACATTCCTCCCCCTTACTTTGCCAAATCCTACAACATTCTCCCACAACCACTTACATTATTTTTTTCATAACCCAGTCGCAGTCGGGAACAGGACCTCTGCTCCGAGTAACTGGGCCTCCATATACTCTCTCATTCACTTCTTCCTTATCACAATCATTCACTACATTAACACTATTCCTATCTAAATCCCTATCATCTAATATATGTACAATCATATCTACCTCATTCTCATCTGGCCCTAAAATTACACTCATTTCTGTAAACAGTTCATCCATTTCATCAAAAACATTCTCAACTTTAGTAAAAGATTCATTCATACTACTAATCATTCTCCTATCTCTCACTCTCGGATTCGTCATCCTTTCTTTTACATCACCTAAGGAAAAGCCACACACACTATAGGTATCATTCATACTCAGCCATGATTCATCTGTATTAACATATTCATCTTCCATACACACTTGTACATTTACACTCTTGTCATACTTACCGTATATACTCGTGTAATGTTCGACTTCGTGTAATGTTCGACACCCCTATTTTGCCTTCAAAATCATGAATTCATCATATACCTCATGTAATGTTCGAGTCTTGATTTTGGCAGTAGGCTAGAGGTCTTTTATCTCCAGCATACCATAATTACCAACAAAGTAAGGGTTATGCCTAAGTGCAACAAACAAATGTATAAAACAAATCGGAACACCTAAATACTAACATCTGTTTACAATAACAATTGAGTATTCAGCGTATATTTTCTAGCGAACACTCTAGTTGCAAACAGCCGATTATCATCACCGCCTAATAGCTTTCAAAAACAAGCAAACACTTCAAGTAGCAAACAAAATTAGTTCATCGTTTTGAGTAACAAATTACCATTACCGGTAATTGCAGGTAATTACCGTGATTATAATTACCCGTTATGCTAATCATTTTTTTCCTCACAATATATATGAATAAGAATTTACTCATAACCCATCAAGATGTCTACCAAGAAATATAAAAAATTTACTGCAAAATTCAAGCTTCAAATTATTGCAGCCGCTGTCCGCTGAAATGACAAATAACGTTCAAGCCGTAAAAATGTTTGGAGTTACCGAAACTAGCGTTCGAACTTGGAGAAAAAAAAATGTGGATTCATTTAAAAAAAAATTTTGCGGTTTATTATTAATATCAATATATATACAATACCAAGTAAAATAAAATGAGCCTTATTTTTTCATTAACCATATCACGTTATAACATACGCAACCCGACAGTTTGTTAGCTTCATACCTGCTGCGTTATGGTAAAGTCATTACTCCTAGCAGAAAAAAACTATTTATGATGGTTTAGGAAATAAAATCCATGCTAATAATATGTCTGGTGTTAAATGAACATGGTTAGTACTGTATATATAGGCTTAGCCTATGTTTACCTACCAGTAGGTAACCTTATATACGTGTAAGCATAGCCTACGATTACCTACCGGTAGGTAGCATAGCCTAGGGTAATTTTCGCGTAGACCTAGCTGACGTTTACCTACCGGTAGGCCAGAAATTCTTACTTTTTCAAATATATATCTCGTGTAATGTTCGACCCTTACTTTTTTAACTGAAAAATAGGCCTTAAAAAATCGAACATTACACGAGTATATACGGTATTACTATTCTCACTTTTACTTATAAAATTTCTCCTTCTTTCATCCTTACTTAAAGCTCTCGTATTCTTCCTTTTCATATATTCTACTAACACCAACTGTTTACCTTGTAGACCTAATTCCTCATACATATTAGGTTCACACTTGTTCCTTTTCAACCATTTCCTCATCCCATTCTCTTGGATATACTCAGGTACCTCCTTCCATTTACGCAACTGGTTGTGGTGTGCCCTAACTCTTTCCTCACTACCATCCACACACAACTTACCCAAAACATAACTTAATCCACTCGAACCAACTTCTAACACCTCATAGGGACCTTCAAATTTATCACGCACCTTATTTACATTCATTCTACCCTTTTCAATTACTTCTTTCATCACTCTCACCAACTTCAAAGCTTTCAAACCTCTTATTTGCTTTCCTCCACACATCTCTATCATCCTCCGACACACCCAACCTCGTTCTTATTATCTTTTCAAAATTTAACACAAACTTACATGGAGACATACCCGTACTCTTATGCACTGTTGCATTGTAAGCCCACAACGCTCTACCAACATACAAATCCCAATCATTATCACATGTACTCTTCATTCGCAAAATTTCAGTTAATGTTCTTACAGTCCTTTCAGCCAACCCATTCGCACTTGGCATATAAGGAGTCGAATACACATGTTCAATACCCCATTCTCTTAACATCTGCTCAAACTCCCATCCAACAAACTCAGGGCCATTATCACTTAACATTCGCACAGGCTTACACACACACATCGGCAACATCACTTGACCAACCATTCTTGCAACAGTCTCACTCCGTTTATCCTTGATAGGTATTGCATAGGTAAATTTACTCATGTGATCAACCATAACAATCATTCCCACGTCTTCTCGCAGTCACAGGCAACGAAACACAATCAATCACAAACATCTCAAATGGTTCTTTCATACGTAATCTCAAAACAGGCGGATTAGCATGCACTCTCTGATACTTCCCTTTCTGGCAATCTTCACACGTAGTCGCTATATCCTTACATATCTGACTCAACCCAGGTGTAAACAATCTCTCACGCATGCATTCCCATAATTTATTCTTACCCATGTGCCCATATCTGTCATGCACTAACATACACATACTTACTGCTGCATGCATCGGAAACACAGGAACATATATATCTTCATCCATTCCTTTATGTAGAAAATAAACAATATTCTTACACACAATAAGTCTCTTACTAACTTTCTTATACACCTCTAAATCAGACGGCCATTCTTCTACCTCAATACTATTCAACATACATTCACGTAACCTTTTAATTTCCACATATTCATCTTGCATTTCTTCCACCTCCTCTTTAGTCAGTAGATCATCCTCACTCCTCGTAATATCAACCATGCCAACAAAATCGCCATAATTACACTATTATCTTCTATCACAACTACTTCACATCCATTCTTCAGAAGCAAACCACAACCAATATCAACTGATAAATCATGCAATCTTAAAAAGTCAATTCCTATCAAAAAACAACTAGGCATCTCATTCTCTCCCATTACAATGAAATTATGTTCCACCTCCATACTTCCCAGTTTTACTTTCAAACGCTCTTCTTCCCAAACTAGCAAACTTCCTTTACCTATCCCATGAATTCTCACACTCGTACATTGCCTTTTCACTTCCCAATAGTACCGCTCTATTTCCTTGATAACAGACATATTCACTAATGACACTTGCACACCTGTATCATTTAAACTACAGTAATCATTCTCATTTATACCCATATACGTCATCATTCTTCCTTTTCCACCATGCATACAAATGTTTACTCTTCTATCAATAGGGTCATTCTTGTCACACCTATGTTCATCTTCGCTATCTTCCATGCTCATACCACTCAGATTCAAGTCACTCGGCCAATCCTCCTTCTCACTCAATAACTTGCAACATCTTTCATTACATTGTAACCTCAATATATACTCCCTTTCAGTCTCCTTATTTGCCCAGTATTGCATCGGACGATTCCACCCAAAATACAAATAAATAGTGACAACATACTTACTACCAACAATACTTTTTGATAACAATTCACCCTCAAGCACACTATCCTCCTCCTTATATGCCATTTCTTTCGATACTTCATTCCTAACACTCATTCTAAGCTCATCTACACTAGCAGGTATATCCTTATTCAAACCCTTCTATTTAAACTTATTCAACCCACCCAAAATACATTTATACACCATGTCATCCCCTTCAAAACTTTGTACCACCACTAAATCTTCCGGCAACCTTTCAAAATTACTATCATTCTCGCTATTATCTTCTATCTTACCATGCATCCTTAACATCGCATCTGCTATCACGTTCTTACTCCCAGGTACATATTCTAGCCTAAAGTCAAATTCATTCAAATCCTCTATTGTCCTCGCAACCCTAGCATTCACATACTCTTTCCTAATCATGTACACTAGGGGCTGATGGTCAGTACGCACAATAAATTTCACACCATACAAAAACACCTTCAACACTTTCACGCAAAACCTTATCGCAGCCAACTCCCTTTCAATCGTGGAATACTTTCGCTCAGCCTTATTAAATGCTTTACTTATATACGCTACCACTCTCAACTGTTCATCTCCATTTATTCTTTGCATTTGAACCAAGCAACCACCCATACTAATCCCACTAGCATCCGTATATAACTCTAGCATACTCGCATGCTCACTATAGTCGGGAAAGGCCAAAGTGACGTCTCTCGCAGCCTCTTCTTTCAAGTTTTCAAATGCTTCAATCATACGCTCATCCCATTTCAGTCTCGTACTATTTCTATTACCTGTCCACTCATTCAAAGGCTTCCCTATTCCCGAACAATCTCTGACAAACTTCCGACCAAATTCAATCAACCCAAGAAAACCTCTCAACTCACGCACCGTACGAGGACGTGGAAATTCTCTCACCTTACTCACAAACTTATCACTCTTCCTTATACCCAATTCACTCACCACATGCCCAAGAAATTCCACCTCCCCGGCCAACCATGCACACTTTTCAAGCTTAACTTTCACACCAACTTCTATCAAACGTTCTAATACTGCTTCAAGCAACTGCATGTGTTCCTCAACTGTCTCACTAGCAATCAAAATATCATCTATAAAAACAGTCACCTTCTGTCGATCAAACCCAGCCAAAACTACATTCATCGCCCTCTGGAAGGCAGCAGGCGCATCAGCAAGGCCAAAACTTAATCTTCTAAACTGATAATGGCAATTACTACTTGAAAATGCCGTAATGGGCCTGCTCCCCTCTGCCAGAGGCATCTGGTAATAGCTCCTAACTAAATCTAACTTTGTAAAAACTTTCATACCATGCATCTTATACACACAGTCAGACACTACATTCATCGGGAAACGTTCTTTAACAGTTACTTCATTCACCTTCCTATAATCAATACTCATACGTAAACTTCCATCCGGCTTTCTTACAGGTACAATAGGGCTATTCCAGGCACTCTCACTCCTTTCTATTACACCCATTTGCTCTAACTCCTGGCACTGCTCTTCTATTTCTCTGGCAATAGGCGGAGAAAAATGTCGGGGACGCTGATATATGGGGGTATCATTACTAAGAACTATCCTAAATTCAGGCAGCTTTGACCCCCCACAATCCTCGTCACCACGACTCAAACCTCTCCGTCTATCCCATAACATCCTATACAATTGTTCCCTTTCTCCCTCACTTATATTCTCATCTACATTAATTCTTTCTTTCAAACTTTCACAGTCCCAATCGTCATCCTCCTTTATCTTACCCATCATAACATGTCTCAATTTAACATACCTTTCATCCTCATACTTCTTCCTAGCTAAAGTTTCCAACCTACATACATACATCGATATCGCTTCTCCTGCATTCATCCGTACTTCATCAAAATCATTCTTACGCTTATACTTAACACTCCCTTTCATACGTTTTACCTGCTCAATTATTCTCTTTTTCACACTTTCATAATCAACGTCACCTACACTCATTATCACTCCATACATCGTCAACAAATACCCAGTCAAATTTTCTCCTAACTCCCTAGCCCAAACTCTTTTACTATCACCATACTTATCCTGACAATATCTCACATACTCCTTGAAAAACTCGTATACATCCCTACTACTATGCTCATTGAACCTTTCACACCGAGGTACCTCTCTCATAAACACAGTCTTACACACATCACGTTCATTCTCACTGCTATCATCACTGCTACCTTCCTTCTTGTTTCATACTTCCTCGATAGAATATAAGGAATCTAATTCCACAGTCATACTCCTATCATTGATCATACTCTTCCTAGCCCTTTTCTTACTCGCCACTTTCACCCATTCACGATCGTCCTTGCTATCAGCCTGATACTTTTTCTTCTCTTTCTTCACATCACTTTTACCTTTCTTCTCATGATTCCTATCACATTTCTGTTCATCCTTACTATGCCTTATTCCCTTATCTTCAATCTCACTATCACTATTACTATTACTATTACTATCACTATCACTTCCTTTCCCATTATCACTAACCTTAGCCTTCTCATCCACTATCAACCCATTACCCGAAGCTGAGGACACTCCTCCGACTGCACCTTCACCCATTATAGTTTTCATCATCCCCATGACTTGCCCCATCATAGCTTCCAATCGGTTCTCCATTCGTTCCTCATTCTCTTTCATCCTCATCTCGACACATTCTTCCACTCTCTCTACAGTTCCCTTTAACTCCCTAAGCTCCTTCTGCATCGCCTCATGCTCCCAGTTCAACCTCTCATTCTCTACTAGCAACCTCTCCTCACGCTCCTTACTCAGCCGCAATTCCTCCTTCAAAACCCTTAATTGCTCCTCCATTTTTCATCAACATTAATCCTAATTCCATCCTTCGTCCAACAGTCCAGCTTCCTATCCCACCTCGGCAGTCCCTGTTCGGGTGCCAAAATAATGTGGCGGGATGTTACAAGAACAAGCCCCACACCCTGAATCACACCTAATGACAATGGTCCCACAACACAAACTTTCCCCTTACTTTATCAACTGAACTCTTGGACAGAAGGAAAATTTAAACAAAACATATCCTTAAAACTATATTTCTTAAACTAAAATAAATCAAACTATCAGCAATCAAAATAAACACTTAAAACTAATCAACACTTAACACTATATATATATAAGAACCAAAACACCATTCATATAACCCCCAAAAAACCCTAATAAACTTAAAATTAAACGTCACACCAACACCAATATTTGTTTATGTGTGGACCACTTTTTCCACACAAGGGCCAACAGTCATTAAAAGCCCAAACCCACAACTTTGCAGCAACCTTATCACAGTTAAATATTAGTACACATATGTATTAGTTGGTTTGGGTTGTGCGCATTATCCTCATCATCATCATCATCACCATCGTCGTCGTCAATCGAAATACAATAGCACAATCAAATCCGGTTCTTGAACACAACCCAGGTCATCTACAGTCGGTCAATCCACAAGAGCAGTCTAAGTATAATCGATTACAGGCCAGGTCAGCAACTAAAGATCGTCATTCATATCAATTTAATCTCTCCAAAGGAGGAATCACGACCTGCCAAAATAAAAAAAGAAAAACACTTACGAACACTCCTAACTAACTTAACTATCGCACTATAATCAAAGATAAATAATAAATTGTTCCTATCATTCACAATCACGACAAGCAAATATAAACAAAACTGTACTGTTGAAATAATCAAAACACTTCCAACGCTGGTAAGAAAAATATAATAATAAATCCAGCACTCACTACTGCCACTTGCTGCAGTCAAATCAAAATAGCATTCGCTCTGAAACATTCACCACTGTCGAAACCTAACTAAAAAATGTAAACAAACAACCTCAAATATACCGACAGTCTTTCCCACTACAAACAATCATTCGCTAACTACCACTTGTTCTTCGGCGCGCACCGCGGACACACAAACACACATACACACACACAAACACACACACACACTCTCTCTCGCGCACGTGCGATTTAGCAAAACTAAAGCAAATGAAATATCTCTCTCTCTCTCTCTCTCTCTCTCTCTCTCTCTCTCTCTCTCTCTCTCTCTCTCTCTCTCTCTCTCTCTCTCTCTCTCTCGATTTGGCAAAAGAAAATAAACAAAAAATAAAACAAAAATTAATCCTCCACAGCATCGTGATTAACGCTAAGCTAGGTGCCGTTCCCCTTGAAGAGGTGGAATTCTACCCTAGCTTAGAGGCCTATCCGGAGTGCTTCGTCCGTCTGAAGTCCGAGCCATCCTCCAAGGAGGAGACCGAGCCGAAGGAGGTAATCGTGCTAGAGCACTCCAAGGCTCAGGCTCTGCTGGCCAACTGCCTCAAGAGCAGGGGCTACACCAATTCAAAGGTGCCAGCCCTATGCAAGAAACACCCGTCATTTCTTGCTTCCCCCACCATGGTCTTCCCCTTTGCTGAAAAGGCCTTGACCGCTGTGTTAAAGGCGGTGGAGGAGAACAAACCCTGCCCTACATTGGAGGAATGTAGGCCTCTCTCCCTCGCCCTACCCCCGGACGGTAAGAGCTGGAAGGACATCCAGTTAACTCTCTCAGTTGGGGAGCTGGAACCTGACGTCGCCGGACGTCAGTTCAACAAGGACCTTCCCAAGCTCACGAATTACCTCCTCCGTCGGGAATTGGACACCAAAGAGAGGCTGGCTGCCTCTCTGTCTCTTCAGGTGGTCCTTGAGACGATGCCCTCCGATACTCGGGTCCCCACCGTCTACATGGTCCTCGCGAAAACCTACCTCGCCACCTTGTTGAAGGACCTATATAGCTTCATCAAGGCTCGGAAATCATGTAGAGAGTTCGTGTTTGTGGACGCAACCGTTAGACAAGAACCCCGGAAACTGATCTCCTCGAACATCTGGGGCAAATATCTCTTTCCCGTGGATCTGGTGAAAGAGATTGTGGACAGAGCCTCCGCTGAGAATAGGAACCTTCTCAATAAGTGGGGCTTGTCGCGCAAAAGGAAGTCTTCTCAGGATGAGGGCCCCCAGCCTAAGAAGAAACCCGACAAGTCACACCCCCAACAGCGTCAGGCTAACCGCCAGTTTCCGACTCCCGCTACTCCTCAATTAGTGGCTCAGCCACAAATGACCTTTCAATTGGTCCCTCAGCCGGTGGTGTCCCAATCACCAGTTTTCACCCCAGCCTACGATAGGCAGACCATTACCTTTCGCCCCAAGGGTAGAGGCTCCGGCAGAGACTCCTCTCGACGTCCTTCCAGAGGGAGAGGAGGAAGAGGAGTAGGCGGCCGAAGTGGTAAGCCCTCGGGAAACCAGAAGCAATGAGGTGCTTCTGGTGGGAGGAAGACTCCGCCACTTTCAGGATCGCTGGACCTTCGATCCTTGGGCTCACAGCATTGTCAAGAAAGGACTGGGCTGGAGCTGGATATCACCTCCACCAGTCCCTCATCATTTCTTCCAATGATCAACCCCCATTCTGGAAGAATATGTTCGAGAAATCTTGAACAAGGTGATCAAGAGGGTAAAGTCCATCAGGTTCCAGGGAAGGCTATTCTGCTTTCCCAAGAAAGACTCAGACCAACTCAGAGTCATTCTGGACTTATCCCCTCTCAACAAGTTCATTGTGAACAACAAGTTCAAGATGCTGACCCTTCTACATATGAGGGCCCTACTGCCTCACAAAACTTACACGGTCTCCATAGACCTGGTGGATGCCTACTGGCACGTTCCAATGAATCATCAAGCTTTCTCCTACCTAGGATTCAGGCTTCAAAGAAGACAATACGCCTTCAGGGCCATGCCCTTTGGCCACAACGTGGCCCCAAGAATCTTTACGAAGCTCGCAGACACGATCGTCCAACAGCTACGTCTTCAAGACGTCCAGGTGATGGCCTACCTGGACGATTGGCTGATCTGGGCGATATCGCCAGAAGAATGCTTGCGTGCCTGCAAAAAGGTGACCCAGTTCCTGGAACATCTGGGTTTCAAAATCAAAACCAAAAAGTCTTGACTGTCTCCAGCTCAGAAGTTTCAGTGGTTGGAAATCCACTGGGATCTTCAGTCCCACTGTCTTTCCCTCCCTCTGAAGAAAAGGAAGGAAATAGCGGGATCTGTCAAGAGACTTCTAAAAACCAAATGGATCTCTAGACGACAACAGGAACGAGTACTCGGCTCCCTGCAGTTCGCCTCAGTGACAGACCCAGTGCTAAAAGCACAGCTAAAGGATACATCGGGAGTCTGGAGACGAAACGCATCCATCGCTCGAAGAGATCTCAAGAGACCCCTACCAACCAGGCTTCGTTCACTCTTAAAACCCTGGTCAGAGACAAAGAACCTAAGAAGATCCGTTCCTCTCCAACCACCATCCCCGTCGATCACCATCCACATGGATGCCTCACTGGAAGGGTGGGGGGGGGGTTCACTCCCACCAACGACAGGTTCAAGGAACATGGTCTCCCCTATTCAAGAAGTTTCACATCAACATCTTGGAGGCCATGGCGGTTCTTCTCACCTTGAAGAAACTGTCCCCTCGTCCCTCGATCCACATCCGCCTCACCCTGGACAGCGCTGTGGTGGTCAGATGTCTCAACCGTCAGGGCTCCCGATCGCCCCATCTCAACCGAGTGCTATTAACCATCTTCCGCCTTGCGGACAGGAAAAGATGGCACCTCTCGGCAGTTCACTTACAAGGATTCCGCAATGTGACGGAAGACGCTCTATCACGGACAAGCCCCACAGAGTCGGAATGGTCCCTAGACGCAAGATCATTCTCCTTCATCTCCCATCAGGTCCCGGAACTGCAAATCGACCTCTTCGCGACGAGCGACAACAACCAACTTCCTCTTTATGTGGCCCCATACGAGGACCCCAAGGCGGAAGCGGTGGACGCCATGTCCCTGGACTGGAACAGGTGGACCAAGATTTACCTGTTCCCTCCAACCAACCTTCTGCTAAAAGTCCTCACCAAGCTGAGAACCTTCAAGGGAACGTCAGCCCTAGTGGCTCCCAAATGGCCGAGGAACAATTGGTTCCCTCTTATCCTGGAACTGAAGCCCAAGCTAATCCCCCTGCCGGACCCAGTTCTCTCCCAGCAGGTCCAGAAGTCGACTGTCTTCGCTTCATTAAGGAAAACCCGAGACCTTCATCTCATGATTTTCTCTCACTAGCTATGAAGAAAAAGATTTAGAATATCGAAGAAGTGCTTAGACTTCCTAGAGGAATACAAAAAAAAGTCTACCAGAAGGCAATACGAGTCTTCCTGGAAGAAGTGGGTGTCCCTTGTCAAGGAAAAGAATCCTTTGGAAATCTCTATGGATTCTTGTATGTCCTTCTTCATTCACCTTCATGGACAAGGCCTCGCAGCCAACACGATTTCCACTTGTAAATCGGCCTTGACAAGACCATTACTCTATGCCTTCCAGGTTGATCTGTCCAATGAAATATTTAACAAAATTCCAAAAGCATGTGCTAGACTCCGTCCTGCACCTCCACCGAGACCTATCTTCTGGTCTCTCGACAAGGTGCTTCATTTTGCCTCTAGCCTGGACAATGAATCTTGCCCTCTGAAAGACCTGACCCAAAAAGTGATTTTCCTTTTCACTCTCGCTTCGGGAGCGCGGGTCAGCAAAATAGTGGCCTTATCTAGAGAGGAGGGTCAGATACAGTTTGCCGAGACAGGGGAACTTACCCTCTTCCCTAACCCGTTTCTGGCAAAAAATGAGCTCCCAACCAAGAGGTGGGGCCCTTGGAGAATCTGCCCTCTGAAGGAAGATGTCTCTCTATGCCCAGTAGAGAGTCTTAAGGTCTATCTTCGTAGAACTTCAGACTTTGGCGGAGGACAACTCTTTAAAAGGCGAAACGTCGGGAAGTGATTTGTCACTCAAACAATTACAGGCGAAGATCACCTATTTTATTCGCAGAGCGGATCCTGACAGTACACCCGCTTGTCATGATCCTAGAAAAGTCGCCTCTTCCCTTAACTTTTTCCAAAGTATGGATTTCGAGAGCCTCCGATCCTTCACAGTCTGGAAATCCTCGAAAGTGTTCTTCAAACACTATGCGAAGCAGGTGCAAGAACTCAAGCGTTTTGTGGTAGCTGCAGGTAGTGTACTAAAACCTGCTGTTTATCACTGCGAAGGACAGTGAGTTATTCGGGACACTAACTCAATGGGTGCCTGTGTTGACCCTTGTGCGATACAGTGTTCCTCCTTAAGGTGAAATGACAGACTCGTACACGTGTGCCACATGTTCATTGGACATGAAGTGTATTTCAGATTTCAAAGACTATCCAGTTCCACCGGAACTTACGTGTGTTGTGGCAAGATCTTCTTTTCAGATTTCACACCTTCGTCTTCGACAATCTCCAGCGTATGTCTGTATCCAAATATTCTTATGTTAAATAAGTTATCTTATTTCATTTTATTGCGAAATTCTTCCAAATAAATTGAAATTTTGCTATCAAATGCGTCTTATTTCGCCCTACTATAACCAAATATACTACTGTTTTAGTGTTTTAATTATCCTAATTTTATCTGCATTATAATTCATCTTATTATACTGCCCCTGGTGGAGATACTCACCTAAGAAATTATATTTTTGTTCCTACAAAAAGTACTTATCTCTCAGGGCATGTCTATGAGACCAACAAGTCCCTCGTCCAAGGCTGAGTCTTCTTCCCCAGGTGACTTCAAAATCTTCCTACGTCCAATTAGGACTTCCCTGCCAGGGGGGCAGGAAGCCATGTCATAGCTTATGCCATTGGGAGTGACATGTAACGGAGATTTCACGGTGTCTATGGTCATTAAACCAAAGGAATGTTGTTTGGAAGTCAAAGGCACTATTGAATTGGGGAAAAAATCCACGATACACTAATTCTCTGGTACACTTCCATCAGCACGTCATGGCTTGAGCCCAAAAAACGGATTTTGAGCGAAGCGAAAAATCCATTTTTGGGCCAGATAGCCATGACGTCCTGATGGACCCGCCCGAAACTCTCTATTCTGACCTGTCAAGCCCCTCCCTTTCTTATTGTATCTTGGAGGCTGGCGGATACACCGGGTGGAATGGATTTAGTGCAGACGGATGGGACGTCGGCCAATATGGCGGCCGTTGGTTTACATTGCTAGGTACCATAACAGTAGCGTAGGAGGAGAGTTTTTGGAACGGCTCCTCCCATAATTGCCACTATACCCCCTCGAAGCGTAAACGCTATGTGGGGTGCAGATAGCTATGTGGCGTGTCAAGCATACGTCCCGTTAGTATATGATATCCTAAAGGGAAACCTTATGGGTACTCGTGCCAGAAGTTTGAATTCTGTGAACCTTTAGTTTAATTCTCTGGGAATATCTACTGTAGTCAAATATACCCTAGGAAGCTGCTGAAGGAACCTTCCATCAGCACGTCATGGCTATCTCACCCAAAAATAGATTTTTCGCTTCTCAAAATCCGTTTATTACATGACATTAATGATTATAATACTGTACTTTACTATAAATGTTTTGACTTTTTAAATAAGCACTGAACCATCCCTTCTTCTATGAATGTTAAGACTAACTATACCTATCCTGTGGAAAGGTTAATTTTATTAGATGAGGAGCATGGATGTATACAATGTATTCTATGTTTTGGGCAAGCGGTACACAAATGTGCTGCACAAGCCAACCATGTGAATCAGTACTTCTGTGACATTTTCCATTTTCATATGAGCAACAATGGCCATTTCATGCAACGAGTGTGCTTTAAATACAGTATAATGATCTACCAAATTGGAATAAACTATACTATCCTTTGAGACAGGCTGAATGCCCGCCCTATGGGTAACATCGTGTGACGTCAAGTCATACTAAATTGAAGAGGAGGGGGATAAACGATTGTCGTTAAAAAAAAAAAATGGAAACTTAAACATAAATACAGTACTTGAAAGCACTCAATTGGTTAAAAAACCCATAACATTATACAATAACCTGAAAAGCTCAACACAATGGCAGGCAATGCATGAGCAGTAACCCATTATCTGTCTCCCTACAGATAACCATACAGAAATGCACCAAAATAACCAGCACTTGTTCAATTCTCATGGTGTATAGGATTAAAGTTTCACAAGAAATTGGAGTATCATCATATGCTTACCAGCACCTGCCTTTGTCAGGTTAGGCTGTGTTGATGAAAAAAATCCAGGAAAGAAAACCTCTCATCTGGGTAGCATCAAACACCTTAGATTTAGTCGTTGGAATATATAATCATGTAGAATATGGTTTTCGTGCTATACACCTGAAAAAATATTCTGCACTTATAGCCTACACTTAAACATTTTAAAGTTTTAACCCACATTACCATACTTCTGCTCCACATTAAACATTATCGTACTTCTACTCCACTCTAGGCTGTTTGTCACCAGATATGACAAATTTGGAAGTAGTTTGTATTTTTCCTAACAATACAAACCTAGAGCTATTTATAGGGGATATTACTTTCTGCATAGCTGAAAGACGAGCCATAAGATTTTAGCAAGAGATAACCACTCAAACCGCTAGTTAGCGGGAGGAGGCTAGCCAGCTACCCTGCTCGTTCACACACCTGGGCTGAACACTCACTTTGCCTGTAGGCAGGACTTTCTTGGGGGACAGGGCTGGCGGGCCAATTTATATACATAGCTCCAGGTTTGTATTGTTAGGAATATTCAAATTAGTTCCAAATTTGTCATTTGTTCCATCACTCTATACAAACCTTCACTATTTATAAGGGATGACTTACTTCTTAAGAGGAAGTCATTGCTAATTGGCTCTTGGCATTTAGACCAGGGGTTCTCTCCCTATGTTATAGATTGTTAGCGGTAGGAACCCTGCACCTCGCTAAAACTGTCGTGCTCTGCATAACTAGCAGTCTGTGCAAGCTGTGCGTTTGCGACACTAGCAATGTGGCTGATCTAGGTATGGGTTCTTAAAGTCATAGGAATCTGAGAGTACTTAGACCTTACCCAATTCCCCTTTGCTAGAGGCATTGGGGAGGCAACAAGTATAATTTCTGATTCTACACAAATTTACCGACAACAATTCACCGACATGCTCAATTTATTGACAACCAATTTGCCACCAACAAAATGGGAAAATTCAAAATGTTCATTCCATTCATGTGCAAACATGGGTACTCTGTCTTTGTGAAGCTGTATTCTAATTTAAAATAAATAGTTTTGATCCTTGATTTTGCTTGTTTTTTTCATTTTGATATTTAAATGACTTACTTTACTAGTACTGTATATACAAGTATTGTATCTGAAAAACTGGCTTTAAGATATTACAAAACAATGGACATCTTTTTTCAATATTTATTAAGAATAACTAAAGCTGTAAAAGAAAGCTAGATTATGGGCTATTGCACGCAAATAATCAATGACGTTGCTATAAGATGGATATTTTTCTACAATAAGCCTTATCATTTCAGAAGTCATAGTATTTCTATCTTAGTGGTCGAGATAAAGTGCCACATAAGTATTGATCAACTTTTACATCATCTTAGATTTGATCTTTTTTTTTAATCAAAAAATTTCCAAATATTAGGGTGGTGCCCAGCAACCTGTGTTTCAAATGTCATACGCCACTCTTCAACTACATATTTGTTTTTGGTAACTAATTCAAAGCTATTTTGTAAACATTCGACATCTCAAGCTCAAACTTCAGAAGTCTGCAACGTTTTCTTCTGTCAAGCCGTCCTGTCCACATACTGTATCTTAACAATGGTTTACTACGGCTTCAGCTTTATGCGAAAGGATATCACTACCACATAGTAATTCAAATGCAAAGACAACCGAATCAACAGGCAAATATGCTAAGCACATTGCACGTCATCTTGTGATACTTGTCACATTTCCCGTATATCTTGTCTTCACGCTACTTGTCTTTTTAAAAGACATATCCTCGAACAACCAGCTTCTTCTTTAATTTTTCGAATTCTATAAAATGAAGATGCATGATGGCAATGGGATCAGTATCTAAAACGTCTTGTCTTGAACTAAAATTAATTGGGTAACTTAGTGTGTCGGCTGTTTCAGTAATATGACGATCACATTAAATGGCTGTCGGTGAATTTCGGTGAATTATGGCGAACTGGTTGTCGATATACTGTGCAGTCAATGTAACAAGCATGTCATTGAATTGTTGACAATGAGTTGTAGTCGGTAAATTTGCCGGATCCCATAATTTCTATACTAGGTTACACAAGGGAAAAGCATCTAACCTGCAGAGAGGTGAAGTCAGCTGTGCCGAATACTATGATGCTGATTTCCCAAGGGATGGGAAGGTGAAGGAAAGAAAGAAGCCAGGCATACTAACTCATTTACCCCAGACTAACCCAGGTAACCTTGGCCTTCAACCCTCTGCTACTTGTTCATCAAAGAGCTTGACATGTTTAGACCACTTGTTGTGCACCTACTACAAAACCAATGTAAAATGCTCCTGCAAGTTACGTCTTGCAGGTAGTGGGTGGTGAAGGTCGTCCAACGCTTCCACACGGCTGCTTGCAATGCCAATGATGTCATGAGCTCTGGGTCGTGGTGGTGGAGGAGGGTCAGGATTAAGTGCAAGGTCAGAGACCTTGTGAATTCATGATGAGATAGTGTTGTTCATGACCATCCTCTTGACCTTCCTTATGCTGACAGTGTGTCGACAAACGGGGGGCGAGCTGCTGCTGTTCTTTTTAAGTAACCCCTCAGAAAAATTTGGAAAAGGAGATCCTTCCTTGATTTGCGGCTAAAGAAGGATAGATGAAAAACCTTTCTTGCCGAATCTGAAACCAAATCTTAGGTGGCCTTTGGGTAACTCAGATGAAACTCTCTGATTAACTTTACTGAGAAAGAGAGGAAGACAGAAATGTGCAAAGAAATTCTCTTTCTGAAAGGATGCAACCTCAAGAGGCTGAAATGAACACCTCTGACTTCTTGTATTCCAACTAGAGTTGTACCCCAGATACAAGATCTAGAGGCCAGACTATTCAAAGGAAAAAACGAAAGCTGCCTATCCTTGGTCCTTCTGAGACACTATTTAGTCTCTAAATACCCTTAAAGCTCCATTAAATACCTGGTAAGAACCATCTTGGTAAAAAGAGAGACTTCTCGACGGCTTCCCAAGTGAATTCAGAGGAAGGCTAAAATGGAGCGACAAGCAAAATAGTCTGGAAACTCATTACGAAAAACTTTCATGAGTTCCTTAAACAACTGAAGGACGAATGGACTAAGGAACCTCTCCTTCTGAAAACTCAAAAATTCAAAGAAGAAAAGGGATCGTCAATGTCTTCTTCTGACAAAGAACTAACAGCAGTAGTGACGTTGTGCTAAATTTCACAACGCGGATGACGTCGACGTTTAACAGAACACGTCTAGTAAAGGGCCTGACTACTGGTGTCAAAGAAAGCCAGAACATCGCTTCTGTCGCCGCGCTGTTCTAAGGATAGACGCTCTATTTTGAGGAACTTCTCATTCTTAAAAGCGTCTATTATAAAAGAGATCGGTGATCTCAACAATCAAATCGACTAGTGTCATCACAAAGGCTGAGGTTCTCATGATCAATGTCATGCCGGATGTTAGACGTAGTACGCATAAGATGTGGCGCCTGGAAGAGTGGCGCCAAGCGTCCTGAAAGCCGTGGTGCCGAGCAGCCAACAGAGCCCGATGCCAAACGTCTATAAGACGTGGCGCTGAAAGGCCTGTAAGACGTGGCGCCGATCGTCCTGAAAAAAAGAGGCGCCAATCGTCCAATAAGACGTGGCGCCAAGCATCCTGAAAGATGTAGCGTCGAACGTCTTGAAAGACATGGTGCCGAACGTCCTGACAGACGTGACGCTGAGTGTCTTGTAAGATGTGGCGCCGAGTGTCCTGAAAGACGAGGTGCCGAGTGTTCTGAAAGACGAGGCGCCAAGTGTCCTGAAAGACGACGCGCCGAACGTCCTGAAAGACTAGGCGCCGAGCGATCTAGCAAAATGATCTACACTATGCTGCTCGGCGCGTACGGTAAAAAGAATTCCGTTCAGAGGGTTCTCATGGCCGACTGGCGCTCTGAAACAAAAAGCCGTGTCTATATAGGTTATTCTCGAAGACGTGACGCGGAGCATCCTGAAAGACAAGGCGCCGAGTGTCTTGAAAGACTAGGCGCCGAGCGATCTAGCAAAATGATTTACATTACGCTGCTTGGCGCGTATGGTAAAAATGAGTTCCGTTCAGAGGGTTCTCATGGCCGAATGGCGCTCTGGGACAAAAAACCGTGTCTATAAAGGTTATTCTTGTCAGGCGTGGCACCGAACGTCCTGAGAGACGATGCGCCGAACATCCTGAAAGACTAAGAGCCGAGCGATCTAGCAAAATGATCTACATTATGCTGCTTGGCGCGTACAGTTAAACAAGTTCCATTCAGAGGATTCTCATGGCCGACTGGCGCTCTGGGACAAAATACCGTGTCTCTATAGGTTATTCTTGTAAGACGTGGTGCCAAGCGTCCTGAAAGACGAGGCGCCGAACGTCCTGAAAGACTGGGCGCCGAGCGATCTAGCAAAATGATCTACATTATGCTGCTGGGTGCGTACGGTTAAAAGAGTTCCATTCAGAGGATTCTCATGGCCGACTGGCGCTCTGGGACAAAAAAAACGGATTTTGAGCGAAGCGAAAAATCTATTTATGGGTGGGATGGCCATGTCGTCCTGATGGAAGGTTCCTTCAGTAGCTTCCTTAGGGTATATATGACTACAGTAGATATTCCCAGAGAATTAAACTAAAGGTTTCACATAATTCTAACTTCTGGCGCGAGTACCCGAAAGGTTTCCCTCTAGGATATCGTATATCAACAGGGGACGCATGCATTAACACGCCACATGGCTATCTGCACCCCACATAGCGTTTACGCTTCGAGGGGGAAAGGTGGCGAGATAACTGAGGAGCCGCTCCAAAGTTATCCTCCTTCGTTACTGTTACGGTACTCGCAACATAAACAAACGGCAGCCATAGCTGTCCGCCATACTATGTGACGTCACGTCCGTCCTCATTCTGAAGTCCAGCTTTCTACCAGCCTCCGCGATACAGTATAGCAGGGAGGGGCCTGGCAGGCTGAACTGGAACAGTCGGGCGGGCCCATCAGGATGACATGGCCATCTCACCCAAAAATAGATTTTTCGCTTCGCTCAAAATCCGTTTTTTGGGCTCAACCCATGTCATCCTGATGGAAGTGTAACAGAGAATTATTGTATCGTGGATTTTTACCCCATTTCAAGTGCCTTCTACTTTAAACAATATTCCTGTGGTCTGGTGACCGTAGAGACCGTGAATTCTCCGTTAAATGTCACTACCAGTGGCATTACAATGACCTGGCTTCCAGCCCCCCTGGCAGGGAAGTCCTGTTTTGGACAAGAGGAACATCTTGAAGTAACCTGACGAAGATAGACTCACCTGGATGAAGAGATTGTGCCGGTCTCGAAGACAGATCGGAAGGTTAAATATTTGTGTAGGAACAATATTATACCACTAGGTGAGTGTATATTAGACAGTAGGCATATTGAATATAAATAACCATAGAAATAGGGGCAAATAAAACTATAACAGCAATTTATTTTCATATGAGAGATAGGAACAAAATAAGACGCGTATAGTAAATAAAATAATTATTTTATTTGAAAATTTGCATGGAATTATAGAAAATTATTTACAATAATAAAATCGGATAACAGACATAGATTTCCAGTAAAGACGGTGACGTGGAATCTGAAAGGGAAAATATTTTGCCTTTAAACACGAGTTCCCGGGGGAACGCCAGTCTTTAAAATCACTATACACTTCATGTCCAAGAACAAGTGGCACACGTGTAAGAATCTATGTCACTTCACCTTGATGAAGAACAGTCTATTAGTGACACTAAGTGTCCCTTGAAATCACTATGTATCGTACTAGGGTCAACACAGGCACCCGTTTGAGTTAAAGTCCCGAAAAAACTCACTGTTCTACGCAGCACTAAACAGCAGGTTTCATTACACTACCTGCTGCTACCACGAATCTCTTGATTTCGTGCACCTGCTTCGCATAGTGTCTGAAGAACACTCTAGATGACCTCCAGCCTGTGAAGGATCGGAGGCTTTCAAAATCCATTCCTTGGAAAAAGTTCAGGGAAGAGGCAACTTTCCTAGGATCATGACCTGCATGTGTACTGTCAGGATCCGCTCTGCGAATAATGTAGGTGATTTTCGCTCTTAGTTGTTTTAGTGACAGGTCACTACCCAAAGTTTCTCCTTTAAAGAGTTGTCCTCCGACAAAGTCTGAAGTTCTTTGAAGATAGACCTTAAGACTATCCACTGGGCATAGAGAGACATCTTTCTTCAGGGGGCAGATTCTCCAAGGGCCCCATCTTTTGGTGGGAAGTTCGTTTTTAATGAGAAACGTGGGGTCGGGGAAGAGGGTAAGTTCCTCCGTGTCGGCGAACTGTATCTGGCCCTCTTCTCTTGATAATGCCACTATTTCACTGACTCGGGCTCCCGAGGCGAGAGCAAAAAGGAAGATTACTTTTTGAGTCAAGTCTTTCAGAGGGCAAGATTCGTTGTCCAAGTTAGAGGCAAAATGGAGCACCTTATCCAGGGATCAGGTGATGGGTCTCGGTGGAGGTGCTGGACGGAGTCTAGCACACGCCTTTGAGAGTTTATTGAAGATTTCGTTAGACAAATCTATTTGGAAGGCGTTCAGTAGTGGTCTAGTCAAGGCCGATTTGCAGGTGGAAATCGTATTGGCTGCTAAGCCTTGTCCATGAAGGTGAATAAAGAAGGACATGCAAAAATCTATGGAGATTTCCGTAGGGTTTTTTGCCTTGACGAAGGATACCCACTTCTTCCAGGATGATTCATATTGCATTCTGGTAGACTTTGTTTTGTATTCCTCTAGGAAATCTAAACTTTTCTTCGAGATCCCAAACCTTTTCTTCACGGCTAGGCAGAGAAAATCATGAGATGGTCTTTGACTTTCTTTGATGAAGCAAAGACAGTCGACTTCTGCACCTGTTGGGAGAGAACTGGGCCCGGCAGGGGGATCAGCTTGGGCTGTAGCTCCAGGACTAGGGGAAACCAGTTGCTCCGAGGCCACTTGGGAGCCACTAGGGCTGCTGTCTCTTTGAAGGTTCTCAGTTTGGAGAGGACTTTCAGCAGAAGGTTGGGTGGAGGGAACAGGTAAATCTTGGACAATCTGTTCCAGTCCAGGGACATGGCATCCACTGCTTCCGCTTTGGGGTCCTCGTAAGGGGCCACATATCGAGGAAGTTGCTTGTTGTCGCTCTTCGCGAAGTGATTGATCTGTAGTTCTGGGACTTGACGAGAGAGAGAGTGGCCTACACTCCTCCAGGGTAGGACAGGGTTTTCCTTCTTCCACCGCCTTCATGACTGCATGGAAGGCTTTTCCCATGAATGGGAAGGATGCGGAAGAGGGAGCAAGAAAGGACGGGTGCTTCTTGCTTAGAGCCGGCATTTTGGAATTAGTGAAGCCACGGCTCTTCAGGCAGTCTGCCAGTAAAGCTTGGGCCTTTGAGTGATCAAACACGATCACTTCCTTAGGCTCAGTCTCCTCCTTGGAGGCCGGTTCGGTATTAAGTCGGACGTAACAGTCCGGGTAAGCCTCGAAGTTAGGGAAGAATTCCACTTCTTCAAGGAGGATAGACCCAAGCTTGTCATTTATAAATATCTTGCCAGTTGTGATTGGCATATGCTCGGCGTATCTCCAAGGGTTAGACTCCGAGCAGGAAGGAAGATCCTTAACCGAGATCTTCTTCGGTTGACTCATTTCTAAGAAACGACTTGTGATCTGGGCGGAGTGCTTACTAAGCCTCTCGTCCATTAAGGCCACCAATACCCGGATGGCATCTTCGGTGACAGGCAGCATGGGCTGCGGTGCGGCGGAGGTAGAGGGGACTGGCTCCTCGGTCACTACAGGAGCTGCCGGCCGAATCAGGGTATTCCACCTGATCCTCTTCATCCTCCGGATCCTCGCCCATGAGGGTCCTCTCAGTGTCGTCGGACACGTCCGACATCTTCTCCACCTCGTCTAGACTACACTTGCTAAGCGTAGTCTCGATGTCCGTTTCAACGGTTACTTGGACTAGTGGGATCTGATCCTGGGGGATCGCAGAGTCTGCTGACGCTTTTGGAAACAAGATGGCCCTCATCTTCTCGTTAGGGAGATACGGTCCGGCAGCGTTTTTCTGGAAACCGCACACCCACCTGCGCAGTTTCTCTTGAGCATTGTCCCTGGCTTCTAAGGATGGGGGTTGTCAAATCCCTCATCGAGGAGGCCTTTGCAGATTGGGCAGGAGACTGGATCCCAGTATTTGAGATTGCCCTTCTTCGCCGTACAAGGGGCGTGAGTCCGACACGCACCATGCCCGTAAAAGTCCGGGCGGCGGATCGAGCAGAAAGGACTTTCGCATTTCACATACTCCTCCTGTAAAAGAAAGAGAACATGAGTACATGGAAATAGAGTCATGACTTACATTACTCTTAAAATTAAGATTCCTTAAACTAATTCTTAGCTTAGAATTGTGTTATGTGAGCTCTGGATAGGTGAGCTAGAAAAAAAGTAGGAAGACACATACTTGTGAATCCCGTCCAGCCAGGTACCGTGACCTTTTCTGCTGGCAATTCCTTAAAACCTGAGGTTATAGGAGAGGGAATACTATCACTATGGGGAAGCCAGCCTAGGCTTCCTTATAAAGGAATTGTCTGCAGGGTAGGGGAGGTCTGAGATCGCTCAGAACTTAGATAAAGGAGGGGAAAGGATAAACCCCTCAATATTGGGAAGGTCCCGGTAAGAGACTGCACTGAGAAGCACAGAGTATACTGGAAAATTGTATAGTATACTCATATAGCTCAGAGACTGTCTTCAGGGTATGAGATAGCAAAGAAGAACTGTCTGGCAATATGGATGTATAGGTCGACTGCCGGCAAAGGGGCCGGTAGCCGGGGGGAAGGGGTGCTTGTCCCTGGAAGCCGTGTCGCTTTGTCGGCAAGCCGGAGGCCTGGTCCGGCGGGGTGAATCCGTCAAGGCTATGCTCTAAGTAGTAGAGAGGTAGGAAACACTTAAGGGGGCGACCGCCGGCACGGCGGCAGGTCGCCGGCAGGGTGGAGGCTGCCGGCTGCCGGCGATGGTGAACCTACTGGGTACATAAGATGGAAGGTGTCTGAGAAGCCGCCGGCGGCGGCGGCGGCGGCGGCGGCGGCGGCGGCGGCGGCGGCGGCGGCGGCGGCGGCGGCGGCAGCGGCGGCGGCGGCAGCGGCGGCGGCGGCAGCGGCGGCGGCGGCAGCGGCGGCGGCGGCAGCGGCGGCGGCGGCAGCGGCGGCGGCGGCAGCGGCGGCGGCGGCAGCGGCGGCGGCGGCAGCGGCGGCGGCGGCAGCGGCGGCGGCGGCAGTAGCCGCCGGCAGTGGCGGTGATTGGCGGACGCTGGCAGCCGGCAGGGTAGCGCCATGGATGGAACTCAGACAGGAAGTCCTATTAAGTAGGAAGGTCACCGGGTGTGCTGATGAGTAGCGGCGGCAAGGGGCGGCGGCCCCCGCCAGCCCGCAGGGTGTTGCCTTGGGTAAACCTGAGATAGGAAGGTCCTATATAGTAGGAAGTTACCTGACGTGCCGGCGGCGGTTGCCGGCAGGCGGCAGCAGTGGACCAGCACCATGATAGGAGAGAGAAAGAGAAAGAGGGAAGGAGGAAGGGTAATGTCCGATACCCGACCGGCTTTCCTCCGGAAGGAGTGTACTCATGATAGGGGTGGGGGACCCTATCATCCCATGGCAGGGAGCCGGCAGACGGCTGGGTGCCCAAGGTAATCCAAGGGAGGATCAGAGAACACTCTAGACAGGGGGGGGAGAGTGATCTCCTGCTGGAAGGGCGGCCTCTAACACAACCCCATAGTTCGACTATGAGGGGGAAGTGTAGCAGAGCGGCCACCCAGGCAGGAGAGCGCAGCTTAACCTACCATTCTCCCCTAGGAGGAATTGTAGGACAGCGGACAGGGGTGTGAAGGCAAGCTGACACAAAGAATAGTAGGGGGTAGGGGGGGGTGAGGGGGCAGAAGGGCTCGTGACCCTAAAGCTCCCAGAGGGTGGGGGAATCTGTTTCTTATACTACCCAGGTAGGAGAGAGGTGCTCTCCAACCCTAGGGTAGGTTAGCTCGGAGTAGGAACAGAACTGGTGTACTGACCTAAACTATAATAAAACAGAGACCCCTAAGGCCTAACCTAAACCAGGAGATCTCCTCCTAGATTAGGTAAGGCTGGGGATGTATATCGCTAGGCTACAGGAGGAAGGGACAAGTCCCAACCAAGAGCAGTCTAGGGGGGAAGGGCTAGGCCCCTCCCACCTTGTCTCAGTCGATACCCCAGGGGAAAGACGTTCCTTAGGGGTGGACTGGGATGAACGATAAGTACTCAGGGGTTCTGACCGAAATCGCCCCTTACACTATGGGAGGGAAGAGGGAAGAACTACCTAACCTTACCTACCCGAAGTGTTTCGGGTAAGGGGCTAGGAAAAGCAAGGCTACCCAGAGGGAGATACATTAGGGTAAGGGAGATAAGGAAGCATACAAGGATCCCAGCATTGGGTTAGATATGGCCTGGTTGGACCAGGCACCGTTCCTTGTATGGTTCCTCGAAGGCGAAAATATGTGCAACATGGAATCTTGTATATGTTTAAAAAATGCCTAAATCTTCATTAAAATACCACTAGAAACACTCATATGCAGAAGTAAATATGAATACTAGGGTGCGGTCTATGCTAGGCTTAAAGGCTAGTATGGGGTCGACTGGCTAAGACCGCCGAAGACCACAACGACATAAATTAACTATTCCTAAAATTGAAGATTAAATAACCTAAGATAAATTTAGTTATAAAGCCGAGAAGGCTATGGTGGCTAACAAAGCCTATATCTTCATTAACATAACACTAGGAACACTTATTATATCATGCAGAAGCAAACATGAACACTAGGCTGTAGCCTATGCTAGGCTGAAGGCTAGTATGGGGTCGGCTAACTAAGATCGCCGACAACCACTATTGGCATAATATAACTTATTCCTAATAATGAAGACTAAATAACTAAAGATTTATCTCAGTTAAAAGGTCGGGGAAGGCTGTTCTGGCTAACTAAAAAACGCATGAAAGCGAACAGCAGCGCCGTAAATGGCGACCCGAGGCGAGGCACAGCTCGGCCACAAAACAATATTTCAGCGTAAAAAATAGTTACTCGACGGCCAGAGCTTATTTAAACAATACAAGAACCTGGTACTCAACTTTCCAGAAGAAGGCAAAGCAGAAGGCTGAGACATCTTGAAGGATGCACACGAAATAAAGCGATAATTGGGAACAAAACAATCGTCGTTAAGGCTACTAAGAGAGGAATGGTGAGGGCGGACGTGACGTCACGCAGCTGCGAGTATTGTAACAGTGACGAAGGGAGAGTATCTTTGGAACGGCACCCCAGTTACCTCCCACATTCACTCGCCACATCTTCCCCTCGAAGCGTAAACGCTAGGTGGGGTGCAGATGACCATGTGACGTGTTAATGCATGCATCCCCTGTTGATATACGATATTCTATAAGGTTAACCCTTAGAATACTCGCTCCAGAAGTTAGAATTCTGTGAAAACCTTTAGTTTAATTCTCTGGGAATATTTAGTAGTTATATATATCCAAAGGAAGCTACTGAAGGAACCTTCCATCAGGACGACATGGCTTGAGCCCAAAAAACATACTTCACAATCACATTTCAATAGACAGATACCCAAGTTATTATGCCCCAGCCCCTATTAAACATATAGAGAAAAATACCAAACTAGTCAGCAATCGTCTATTTTTTATAGCGAATTCCAGTTTCGCTAGAAATTAGAGTGTCATATAGAGTCCTTTCAATACTGTACACGTCATCAAACTTCCGGTCCGCCATCTTGGAGGGCAAACAAAGACGCGTTCAGTGAATAGCTATGGTTGAACTGTTGAATATTTAGCCATTTCAGCACATTCACATTCACACAATGCCCAGTTTTTGCGCTATTGCTGGCTGTGGGAATCGAGGACGAAGAGATGACAAGAGTTTCTACCGCATACCGGCAGTTATTCAGAATCAGGACAAAGATATAGAGGAATTATCTAAGTGCAGACGTGACTTGTGGTTGACCAGAATATCACAGGCTGATCTACGTGAATCCTCACTACCCTACGTACGTATTTGTTCTGATCATTTCATATCAGGTCAGTCTCGGCTAGGCCCTAAAAGTATCATTATTCCTGTGTAAATATGCTATATCCGATCGCATGGGCGACTTGAAAAGTATCATCGTCAGTTCAGTGTGTAGTGTGTGAGGGGGAGAGGGCATCTCAATTTTTAAACATCAAAGGGGCATCTCAGATTTTCAAAACAAAAATTAAAAGCTCCCTTATTGGCTATATTAACAAAGGTTACTTACCTAGGTCTCTATTTCGTCAAGGTGCTCATGCCTATATATAATTAAGTGTATATTTATATTTATTTTAATTTGTGTATTAAATTGTGCAGACATATAGGCCTATGTAATGAATAAACATTGATTATAAATAATAGTAATATCTGAAAGCTGGTTTAACCCGAAGTGGTCTTCAGCTTATATATGAAACATCAAAAAAATAATTAAACTTGCGCATTTAATTGCAAGGAGGCAAAACGATCATCCAAGAGCATTATAATAGAGTTTGTCCATCATATGTTTATATGTATATAAGAAATTATAACATTTGTAACCAAACACAATGGTTAGGCATGAACTGATAAAGATTTGACATTATAATGCAAAACTTTAACATACATTTTGACAATCAAAAATTATATTACACAAGGTTAGGCTAAATGATCAATATTAGCTTTATGATTATAAACATTCTCCTCATTGGCCCAGTGTTTATCTAATTTTGGACTTAAAAGCATTAAAGGGAAAAACAACAAATTCTGGAATCAGATTATTCAATGGAAATGTATGCCCACTCATGTTCTGGGTTGGCCGACACTACCAAGTAGTTCACCATATCAATGTATGAAATACTGGGAAAATCCTCAATATTTTGACTGAATGAATTCTGCATCTGGTATGGATCTAGGCCATCAATTAGATCGAGTGTCTGCTTGTAAAAACACTTATCATCACCCGACAATTGTTTGACAAAGTCACTCTCATTGTCCATATTCGCTGTAGCAGCTGCCATGTTTTCGCTTTGTATGTCCTCCAGCATGGCCGCCGGCGATTCCCAGTGACGTCATTGAAAGGACACTATATTAACGATAATTGTTACTTTCATTTTCTGCCACTTACATGAACCATATCTTCCAAATGGTTATCTCGAGATTAAGAATTTCTGGCCAATATTAATACTGCAAAACCACCTTTTGGCCATTTCTCCACACACAAGAAAAAAAAAATCAGTTTATGGAACACTTAGGTTCTCCTTAACTTCCTTTGTAAAAGGAAGTCCAAAACCTCATAAACAGGTAGTTTGCCGCAATAATCAGGGTCAGAAAGGCATAAAGCATTAATATGTGGTTCGTGCATTTGGCTAGAAATTGAAGTATCATATTGGCTTGAGCTTAAGCTTAGGTCTAGCCTATGTGTAATTAGTAAGCTTAAACCTAGGCATAATTAGGATTGAGATTAAACATACATCTAATTAGGGTTGAGTTTAAGCCTATGTCTAATTAGGTTTGAGCCATTGTATGTACGATAGCGGCCACCTGTATGTATTATGATGTCTAACTTCGAATACAGCAGTGTAAAGGGGGGGGGGGGGGGCGTTAGAGCCCTCATTAGGCAAGGACACGACTTGAAGGTTACGTTAGGGGGGAAAGTTTAGGTAAGTTGATGTCCATTTTCAATCAATGTGCGAGGAACTGGCCGCTAATATACAATGGCTCCGGTTTGAGCTGAAGCCCAGGTCTAATTAGGGTTCAGTTTAAGACTAGGTCTAATTAGGCTTCAGTTTAAGACTAGGTTATACCTATGCAGGCTTGAGCATATGCCTAGGATTAGTTAGACTTGAGCTTAAACCAATGCCTGGATATGATTGGGTTCATACCTAGGCTAAGTTAGGCTTAGGCCTACACTTGGTTGAGTTTAGCCCCATGGGTATTATTGTAGTGTATTTCTGGGCAGTGTAACCTAGTAAAAAAAAAAAAAAAAGAAAAAAAAAAGAAAAAAAAAAAAAAAAAAAAAAGAAAAAAAAAAACAACTACTTTTTCTTATAGAAAAAATTACGCTCTCTTCGAAAATGACACTCGTTAAATTCGGTTAAATCACGTTATTTACGATAGGAAAATGTTATTTTCATTAGTAAAATAAATTTTTGAATATACTTACCCGATAATCATGTAGCTGTCAACTCTGTTGCCGACAGAAATCTACGGTCGGGATACGCCAGCGATCGCTATACAGGTGGGGGTGTACACAACAGCGCCATCTGTGGTCAGGTACTCCAGTACTTCTTGTCAACACCACCTCAATTTTTTCCTCGGTCCACTGGTTCTCTATGGGGAGGAAGGGTGGGTCAATTAAATCATGATTATCCTGTAAGTATATTCAAAAATTTATTTTACTAATGAAAATAACATTTTTCAATATTAATCTTACCCGATAATCATGTAGCTGATTCACACCCAGGGTGGTGGGTGGAGACCAGCATACATGTTAACAAAGAAGCTAAGTATCCCGTATTTTATTTTATTAGTTATTCAAAAATAACATAAAATAAATAAGTACCTGGTAAGGAAGACGACTTGAACCATTACTCTGCCTTTATTAAGTACGTCTTCCTTACTGAGCGTAGCGGTCCTCTTAGGATGCTGAACGACTCTTAGGTGCTGAAGTATAAAGGGCTGCAACCCATACTAAAGGACCTCATCACAACCTTTAACCTCGGCGCTTCTCAAGAAAGAATTGACCACCCGCCAAATCAACAAGGATGTGGAAGGCTTCTTAGCCGACCGTACAACCCATAAAAAGTATTCAAGAGAAAGGTTAAAAAGGTTATGGGATTATGGGAATGTAGTGGCTGAGCCCCCGCCTACTACTGCATTCGTTGCTACGAATGGTCCCAGGGTGTAGCAGTTCTCGTAAAGAGAATGGACATCTTTGAGATAGAATAATGCGAACACTGACTTGCTTCTCCAATTGGTTGCATCCATAACACTCTGCAGAGAACGGTTCTGTTTGAAGGCCACTGAAGTAGCCACAGCTCTCACTTCATGTGTCCTTACCTTCAGCAAAGCAAGGTCTTCTTCCTTCAGATGAGAATGTGCTTCCCTAATCAGGAGCCTGAATTAGTAAGAAACTGAGTTCTTAGACCTTGGAAGAGAAGGCTTCTTGATAGCACACCATAAGGCTTCTGATTGTCCTCGTAAAGGTTATGACCTTTTTAGATAGTACCTAAGAGCTCTAACTGGGCAAAGTACTCTCTCCAGTTCGTTCCCCACCAAGTTGGACAGGCTTGGGATCTCGAACGACTTAGGCCAAGGACGTGAAGGAAGCTCGTTTTAGCAAAAAACCGAGCTGCAAGGAACATGTAGCCGTTTCAGATGTGAAAACTATGTTCCTGCTGAAGGCGTGGATCTCACTTACTCTTTTAGCTGTTGTCAAGCACACGAGGAAAAGAGTTTTTAACGTGAGGTCCTTAAAAGAGGCTGATTGGAGAGGTTCAAATCTTGATGACATAAGGAACCTTAGGACCACGTCTAGATTCCAGCCTGGAGTGGACAACCGACGTTCCTTTGAGGTCTCAAAAGACCTAAGGAGGTCCTGTAGATCTTTGTTGGTGGAAAGATCCAAGCCTCTGTGGCGGAAAACCGCTGCCAACATACTTCTGTAACCCTTGATCGTAGGAGCTGAAAGGGATCTTACGTTCCTTAGATGTAACAGGAAGTCAGCAATCTGGGTTACAGTGGTACTGGTTGAGGAAACTGCATTGGCCTTGTACCAGCTTCGGAAGACTTCCCCTTTAGACTGATAGACTCTGAGAGTGGATGTCCTCCTTGCTCTGGCAATCGCTCTGGCTGCCTCCTTCGAAAAGCCCCTAGCTCTTGAGAGTCTTTCGAAAGTCTGAAGGCAGTCAGACGAAGAGCGTGGAGGTTTGGGTGTACCTTCTTTACGTGAGGTAGACGTAGAAGGTCCACTCCTAGAGGAAGAGTCCTGGGAATGTCGACCAGCCATTGCAGTACCTCTATGAACCATTCTCTCGCGGGCCAGAGCGGAGCCAACCAACGTCAGCCGTGTCCCTTTGCGAGAGGCGAACTTCTGAAGTACCCTGTTGACAATCTTGAACGGCGGGAATGCATACAGGTCGAGATGGGACTAATCCAGCAGAAAAGCATCCACGTGAACTGCTGCTGGGTCTGGAATCGGAGAACAATACAACGGGAGCCTCTAGGTTATCGAGGTAGCGAACAGATCTATGGTTGGATGACCCCACAGGGCCCAAAGTCTGCTGCAAACATTCTTGTGAAGGGTCCACTCTGTGGGGATGACCTGACCCTTCCGGCTGAGGCGATCTGCCATGACATTCATATCGCCCTGAATGAACCTCGTTACCAGCGTGAGCTTTCGATCTTTTGACCAGATGAGGAGGTCCCTTGCGATCTAGAACAACTTCCACGAATGAGTCCCTCCCTGCTTGGAGATGTAAGCCAAGGCTGTGGTGTTGTCAGAGTCCACCTCCACCACCTTGTTAAGCTGGAGAGACTTGAAGTTTATCAAGGCCAGATGAACCGCCAACAGCTCCTTGCAATTGATGTGAAGTGTCCTTTGCTCCTGATTCCATGTTCCCGAGCATTCCTGTCCGTCCAAAGTCGCACCCCAGCCCGTGTCTGATGCGTCAGAGAAGAGACGGCGGTCGGGTTTCTGAACAGCCAAAGGTAGACTTCCTTGAGAAGAAAGCTGTTCTTTCACCACGTGAGAGTAGACCTCCTCTCTTCGGAAACAGGAACTGAGACCGTCTCTAGCGTCATGTCCTTTATCCAGTGAGCAGCTAGATGATACTGAAGGGGGCGGAGGTGGCGTCTCCCTAACTCGATGAACAGGGCCAGCGATGAAAGTGTCCCTGTTAGACTCATCCACTACCTGACTGAGCATCGGTTCCTTCTCAGCATGCTCTGGATGCATTCTAGGGCTTGGTAGATCCTTGGGGCCGACGGAAAAGCCCGAAAAGCTCGACTCTGAAGATCCATACCCAGGTAGACAATGGTCTGGGATGGGACGAGCTGGGACTCCTCAAAATTGACCAGGAGGCCCAGTTCCTTGGTCAGATCCATAGTCCATCTGAGAATCTCCAGACAGCGACGACTTGTGGGAGCTCTTAAAAGCCAGTCGTCTGACGGAGCCGGACACAAGATCATGGTACTGCTGCACAGTCTGTGAACTGTCAACCATGGGGAAGCGAGGAAGTACAGCGACAACCCGAAACTGTCTAGACTGTCTAGGTCGTACAGACAACTCCTTATCGGGTTGCTGAGGTTGCCGCACTGCGTCACAACAAGTCACTTCTGCTGGTTGTTGAACGTCTTCCCAGTGACACACTGACTCCGTAAACAAAAAATCCTCTAACAAGGACTAAGCTTGGACTGCATGTCTTGCAACAAAGCTCAAGGTCTATGGGAGCAGGTGTGGTAACAGACGGGGTTAGCGACTGAAGTGGAACCATTACCCTCCCTGGAAGCATGTTATGCTTAAATAAAAGTCCATAGGAGGCTAAGCAGCTAAAGGCTCCTCTCCAAATGACAGAGTCCTCAAGGGAATATCAGAAGGAGGGAGAATAGCACTTTCTCATCTACAGGAACCATATCCGAGAAAAGCTAAGTTCTCTCAGTGAGGGTTTCACTGGTGCAAAAGCAGCAGACCAGAAGGCAACGTTATGAAACTGCTTGACAGTCTTGTGAGTTGGCAACAACCAAAGATGTGTGACTGAGGAGCATGCGGTAAGGTATGCAGAGCATGCTGTATGCAGAGCATGCTGTATGTAGAGCATGCTGTAAGGTAAGCAGAACATGTTGCATGGCGTGCGGCTTATGCTGCATGGGATGAGGCTCATGCTGCATGGGATGAGGCTCATGCTGCATGGTATGAGGCTCATGCTGCATGGGATGAGGCTCATGCTGCAAGGGATGAGGCTCATGCCGCATGCGTTGAGGAGGATGCCGCATAGTATGAGGCTCCTGCCTCATGGGTTGAGGCGGTTGCCGCATAGCATGAGGCTCCTGCCTCATGGTTTGAGGAGGATGCCGCATAGCATGAGGCTCCTCATAGCATAAGGCTCCTGCCTCATGGGTTGAGGAGGATGCCGCATAGCATGAGGCTCCTGCCTCATGGGTTGAGGAGGATGCCGCATAGCATGAGGCTCCTGCCTCATGGGTAGAGGAGGTTGTCGCATAGCATGAGGCTCCTGCCTCATGGGTTGAGGAGGATGCCGCATAGCATGAGGCTCCTCATAGCATGAGGTCCCTGCCTCATGGGTTGAGGAGGATGCCGCAAAGCATGAGGCTCCTCATAGCATGAGGCTCCTGCCTCATGGGTTGAGGAGGATGCCGCATAGCATGAGGCTCCTGCCTCATGGTTTGAGGAGGATGCCGCATAGCATGAGGCTCCTGCCTCATGGGTAGAGGAGGTTGCCGCATAGCATGAGGCTCCTGCCTCATGGGTTGAGGAGGATGCCGCATAGCATGAGGCTCCTCATATCATGAGGCTCCTGCCTCATGGGTAGAGGAGGTTGCCGCATAGCATGAGGCTGCTGCCTCATGGGTGGAGGAGGTTGCCGCAACGCATGAGGCTCCTGCCTCATGGGTGGAGGAGGTTGCCGCAACGCATGAGGCTCCTGCCTCAAGGGTTGAGGAGGTTGCCGCATAGCAAGAGGCTCCTGCCTCAAGGTAAGAGGAGGTTGCTGCATAGCGCTGGTACCTGGCAACTCCCAATGCGGCAGCTCACGCATGGAGGCAGGAGGAGCCTCAACATCATACGTCTGGCAGGGTGGACTGCGCAGAGGTGTAGGAGCGCTCGCAGGAGGAGGTGTGCTAACCTTCTCTGCCTGAAACTCCTGCATCAAAACCGCAAGCTGAGACTGCATTGTCTGCAGCATAGACCACTAGGGTCTATGAAAGACAACAACAAACGGAGCTACTGTCCGTTGAGACTGAGGGTCTAAAACAACTGGTGCGGCAACAGACGGAGTTACTGCCTGTTGCGGTACCCCCTTGCCTCTCTGGGAGGTGTGCAGTTGTCGTACTGCAGCAAGTCCGAACTGACCCAGTGCTGATGGCTACACCTAGGAGTTGGACTTGCGCGGAAGGGACCGACTTGCACTTAAAAGCTGCAAGATTTGGTCCATGGTTTCTGCGAGAAACCTCTTCCGCAGACGAGGAATAAATGGGCTCTCTCGTCTTTGTGTGGGTGGGGTGATCACGTCGGCTACGTGAGTTGGTTACACCCGAAACCACGGAGGGAAACGTCTGTTCGTCGATCAAGGCCTGATGAACCCATAAGTCCTTCGACGTTACTTCTCCCCTGGGCTTGGGAGTTTGTAAGAGGTCCCAGACTAGGCGAACAACTGGCACGAACAGACGAACCCTCGAACGCAACACTGTAACACTTTGCGCTTATCACTTTATCACTTTTGATTTTCTGTTTGCACTTATTTCACTGAACTCGAAACTTTAAGTGGTTTGTACCTGAAACACGCAATTCTATCCTTCATTAAAAGTTAGTAATTGCGAAAACAGTATTACAATGTAACAGAAAAACATAATGAAAGATAAATAATTCAGTGGCTGGAAAAGAGACTAAACACTAGATCAAATAAACTACGTTTAAAATCTCTCACCGCATAAAGCCTGGGAACAAGAATAAAACTCTAGAAACGTTTACCTTCTTCCCCTAAAGAGACTAGGGAGAAGAGCAAAAACGATAACAACGTTACCCGCTTGAACGAAACGTTTACCCTCCTCTCTCTCCCTCCGTCTCTATCTCTCTCTCTCTCTCTCTTTTGACTTAGAACCTGAGAGATGAGCCCAATTATATATATCGTTAAAACATATTATTGTTAAAGGAAAAAAACTGAAAGATTTCCCAAATAAAAAGTTCCTTTATTAGAATTAAAACCATTTAAGCTAAGAAAGAATGAACAAAACGCTAGAATCGGTTTACTCTTACTGCAACGTGAAACCGTGAATACTCTCTCTCTATCGTAACGATAGAGCGCAAGTTGAACGTTCTGAACGTCAACAACTGCAGAGACAAAACAAAACGTTAGTTCAACTTTGAAAACAGTACGAGACTATCAAAGAAATTCTTTCAAAAACATTAAAATAGCATAAAATGTTAACAGGTAAAAACGAAATGACGGGCTCAATGTTAATTAACTTCGGTTCCAAGAAAAGACCGCCTACTATTAGGAAAGGTCGCATATAAACAAAACATAAAAATTAATTTTAATAAGTTTATAATAAAAGGAAGTTAATCGAAGAGGCCTATAAAAGGCGGAGAGATATAACTTTGTTAAGCAAAATTAAGAAAGAGAGTCTATACTCTCTTCGACACCAACACTTCCGTCTAAGGGAAGGGTCGGCCATTTAAAAGTGAAAGAGAGTTCATACTCTCTTCGTCACCAAAATTAAATCAAATTAATTCCAAAAAACTTGCTAAGCTAATGATAAAGCTTCCTGAATAGCGAAGGCTAAACTCTAGAGCAAATACATCACCAAATCGTGAACAATAACTCCAGAATCAACAGCGTATCCATGTAGGTCTAGCCGGAGGCACGACAGAGGAAAAATTGAGGTGGTGTTGACAAGAAGTACTGGAGTACCTGACCACAGATGGCGCTGTTGTGTACACCCCCACCTGTATAGCGATCGCTGGCGTATCCCGACCGTAGATTTCTGTCGGCAACAGAGTTGACAGCTACATGATTATCGGGTAAGATTAATATTGAAAAACATATTTTCTGTTCGAAATCACCCCCTGGGTATTATTACAGTTTCATCCATTATGGGAAATCTATTATAATAATATATTTCCCGAGTAAAGCAAGTCTTTTGTAGTATTTCTGTAAAATATTATCTGTCGCAAATGCCTAGTTCTTTATATATCGACGATCAAACTCACGCTACTCATGTCTTCCTCCCAGATTTTTTCTAAGTCTGTTGTTATTGTTGACTGTGTCTTGTACGTATTTGCTTAAATGAGCCCCTGTAACCATTATAATCCGCTGACAAACTAGTCCACTATGAAGTCTTACACGTTTGGCCAATCACAGCGCCTGTCCACTATGACGTCATACATGTTTGGCCAATCACAGCGCGACAATACAACTGCGCAACAATACATTTTCTTCCCAGGCATTTCATTTCGTTCTTAGACATGGAGACCATAGAAAGCACGTCATCTCATGTTGCACAAGAAGTTGAAATTCCATCTTCTTGTCCTGACTGTTTCCTAACTTACAATGATTTTGTTGAAAAACTAGTGCATTTGTGCCAGAGACACAATTTAATTTTACAAAATAAAAATTTTCCTGCATGCCAAGGAACCTTCCCAACGGCTTCACGTTTTCCTCAAAGCACCAGCACATCTTTATGAACCAACAGTTTAAGGTAAGCTTCATTAATTTATAGAATATATTATAATGGTGATAGTATAACAATGTATACAGCAGTACCATCACTTTGGATTTGGTTTGATGGATGTGTTAGCTAGTGGCTGTAAGGGGGGGGGGTGTCGCAGGGGCTAGGCCTAGGTAGGGGTACAGGGCCCTAGGTTAGGTGGTTGTGTTAGGTTCGGTAGTGTCCCGAAAATCACTGTGGCCTTAAGGGGGGGGGGTCGCAGGGGGGGCGGAGGCCCCCCCCGGTAGGCCTAGGTAGGGATACAGGGCCCCTATGCTAGGTTAGGTGGGTTTTCTTAGGTTCAGTAGTGCCCTGAAAATCACTGTGGCCTTAAGGGGGGGTCGAAGGGGGGGGGTCACAGGGGGGGCGGAGCCCGCACCCCCGATAGGGCTAGATAGGGGTATAGGGGGAGGGGTGGTGGAAGGATAAGTATTCATTTATTGCAAATATCATTTGACGCCCCCCCCCACCCAAAATCCCGGTTCCCACCTGGTGTCCCCCATAATTGTTGGGATGAAGTAGGGTCTTTCTGCATTCTGGAACGGTAATTTTGTATATTATTCCATGGTAATGTAACCTAGGAAAAAAACTACTGTTTCTTACAGAAAAAAATTACGATCTCTTCAAAAATGACACTCGTTTCCGTCGCAAATGAATAGTTTCAGAAATATATATACATCTATATCCTACGATAATGGGGGGGGGGGGGGTAATTTTGTATATTATTCCATGGTAATGTAACCTAGGAAAAAAACTACTGTTTCTTACTGAAAAAATTACGATCTCTTCAAAAATCACACTCGTTTCCGTCGCAAATGAATAGTTTCAGAAATATATATACATCTATATCCTACTATAAGAAACAGTAGTTTTTTCCTAGGTTACATTACCATGGAATAATATACAATGAAACCACTGTAAATTTACCACACCCTGTAATACAATACAAATTTATCGAAACTTTACCTGCTATAAGCTACAGGACCCTTTTCGTTGGCATGGTAAATGCAAAAGCACAAATTCCAGAATTTTTACGGATAAATTGCGGTAACTAGGAGTCACTTTGATGTACGGAGTACAGAGAGTCACCGAAAGCGAAATAACTTGAAACGTCAATGTCAAAAACGGCTGATCTGCAAGTTGTATTTAGTCTTTGGTTGTAACCTTCTGCTAAACAGATATAACAAACGGTTAACTATGATGTTAAACACTTACGTTATATAAGAAAATAAGCTATTGCAGCAGCAAAAACAGAATTAATAAATAACTTTAGAATTATATAATTTAGGAGAATAAGTCCCTTGTCTCCAAGTACAAACAAGATTTATAGTTTATTGGAGTTGGACTCTCTGTTGGTTTAGACTTAGGAGTTTCATATGGATCACCTATTAGCGACTGATAGACTAAAGAAATCGGGCACAATTTATAAACTAATCATGAAATAAACACAACTGGTTAATCTAGTCAAAGAATTATTTTACAAAAGTAAAATTTGATATAAGGAGGCGATTCAATGAAAAGAAGTTTTGAGAAAATATATTATTAATTCACTTTTCAAAGATGTATAACCTACTTGGTCGCACTATAGTCTATACAGTATGTTCACTAGAGAGTATTGAGCAAAAAAAAAATACTTTAGAAATTTTCATTGGAAATTAAAAAAAAAATATTTCTATTTCTCTCTGAAATTATTAATTTTACTATATGCATATGAAAACAATGATCCTTTATTATCTAAAGCGTAAAACAAAGCACTATCGGAATGTTTGAGAAGTAGAATTAGTTACGGATAAAATAGAAGAAAACGAGATTAGGGTAACTTTATTATTTAGGACCACAATATACTAAGAACATTTCGTACTTACCTTGGAGTATTTGATGAAAAATAATACTTGAATCACCATACAATATATTGATTCCGGTTGATGCTTTAATGTATGAAGCATTGTTACGATTAAAAACCTTTAAATGAAGAATTTGTCATGGGAAACCGTATGCGCCTACATCAGCTGAAGAAAATCGTAATAAGCGGAGCTAGAATGCCCATTCTTGTCTTTATTTTGTACTTAAACTTAGACCAGGAAAATCTTTTAGAGCAAAACATTCTTGGCCCTGCGTGAGACAGTGACCACAAATGGTACTGAGATTGTTACAATGGAAGCCAAATAACGTGGGGCTATCATTTCAAATCCTCGCAGATTATATTTCTCGTTGCTTCTTCCTGTCCTTCACACCTCCTCTTCGGAGCAACCATAGTGTCAATCGATACTGACAACAAAAATAGAGACTCGTTTGTCACGTGACTTTGCACCATGTGTCAGGCCATGCGACGCAATATAACCTAGTCATGGAAATGAATGTATGAGTGTGAACTGCAGTATAGAATTGAGAGAGAGAGAGAGAGAGAGAGAGAGAGAGAGAGAGAGAGAGAGAGAGAGAGAGAGAGAGAGAGAGAGAGAGAGAGAAGAGGTATTCTGGGGTCAGATGAACTAAGCAGCTAGCAAGATTAGAACAAAATTAGGCCATCGATCAGCTATGTGTATACTGTCTATTCTCATGACATGACCTAAATGAATAGCTATTGATTAATATCCATCATATATGCAGTGTCTGATGATAGACTTAATTACTGTTTGTTGTTTCAAGAATCTTTAACACCAAAATTCATAATTATTTTTGGGGTTTAATGAATATAATTAACGCACAAATTGTTCAAAGGAGTGGCCAAGGTTGAAATGACTAGAATTAAACCAGATATAAATGAGGCCAAGACTATGCTGCGGTCCATTCTGTCCCTCGGCTTCAGGGTGCTATCTTCAGTTAACCGCATTTTAAGCTACAGTACTTGAGGCATGTCGCCAAATTACTGATATTTCTTTGGTGACTCCATAATTTATTACTATAATTTCCTTCGGTTAGGAGAGAGAGAGAGAGAGAGAGAGAGAGAGAGAGAGAGAGAGAGAGAGAGAGAGAGAGAGAGAGAGAGAGAGAGAGACAGAAATGAAGCATTGGGATCATCATAAGCTATATATTTGTTTATTCTAAGAAGACTACTATGCTGGAAGGTAATTGAGGTTTAAGGTTAAATAATGTCTGGGAGAGGAAAATGTAAGTGAGGGTATCCATGAAATAACAGATATTAAGGAAAATAAAAGAGCGAAAGGGTGATTTGTGAAAGAAAATATAAAAGCAATAATAAACGGAAACGGATAGATAAGGCTGGGATAATGATAATTGTTCTACAGGATATGCAATGCTATCAACGCGATCAGAGAGAGAGAGAGAGAGAGAGAGAGAGAGAGAGAGAGAGAGGGAGTAATACAGATAATCTAATCTTGCTTTTAAATAAGTACAAATTCGATAAAAATATACTTAATGTAAGTATTTAAATGAATGTTTTAAAAATCTGGTTTAATCTGATAATTGAAGGTAATCTCAGGCAAAATAGTCCGAGCATATTTTTTACCGTGCCTTAAAGGTTGGTTATACAAATTTTTTTTTATTTTAACCCTGGAAAGGTATGATGGGTCGTTTGCGACCCCTACAGCATTTTCAAAACCTGTTTTTTCCCCATAAATCATCAGCTGTCTCGAATATGGAAGTGATCGACCTGCAAGGGGTGACTAGTCTACATGCCATTGTCTGCTTTAGGACTGATTTTCGTCTAACTTCCCTCCTTCCCCGTTTTCTTACCCCCCCCAGGGGTCGACCTCGACCCTACATACCTTTATAGGGGTAAGTGATCAAACAGCAAAGTTATTACATAATTATAAATTGTCGAACAGTGTTAATACTTGTTTGGTTCTTTATAGTTGGAAAGTGTGGGTGGATGGTGTGTCTACCACTTGCATGACATTGGTTTTGGCTTAGATGCCATATATTGCCATGAGGTCCATTTTCCCTCAAATGCTAATTTCTGATTTTTTTAGGTTTTTTGCAAATTTGATTTTTTTTCTATTTATTTTGAATTTATCTTCAATAATGGCCAGCAGACAGTATTCCCTCGGCATGGATGTCATCAACACACTTCTAATGGAGTTAAAAGGAGATGTTGATGATAATATGGAGCTTGCAACCCCATTCTTCATTTCAAGTGGTAGATTAGGCTGTAAGAGTTGTTGCGGTCTGCGGCCATTTTGTTGACATACCCGAAAGGTAAGTTGGCATATCTCTATATATTCTTGTTCTGTATAGAATTTGTGATATTTTGGTATAATTTAATGCATGAATATTATATTTTATAGGAGATACAATGATTTTCATAAGAAATTTACATTGTGAACTAGGCCGTCAAAAAATGACCTTTAGATTTCACCCCTGTTATAACAGTAAATTACATCTTAGTGCACATTTTATTATGTATTTCTGTTCTAGGATAATATGAGTTTATTCTATAAAAAAATTAGCCTCTTCCTATTTCATTTGGACAAATTTTTTTGGCCAAAAAAATTTACCCTTTTTTTCTCATTTCAGATCTTGACTTCTATGGGTCCAACTCATTTCCAGCAATCACACGCTGTTGCTTTGCCATCTAAGAAGATGTCCCCAAAGGGATTTATGTGTATATGTATATTTCTATTTTTTGTGAATATTTACGTCAAGTCTTTTTTTTGTATACTTAAATTTTTGATATATTTCCAATAAATAGTTATTTTGTAGATGGGTATCATTTATATTTTAAGTAATCTTTAGCATTCTTTGAAGTATTTTTAGCAAGTCAAACAATACAGATTGATGCATAACTAGATTTTTCCTGAATTTTTTTCGGAGTCGGGGTCGTTCACGACCGAGTATACCCTTAAAGGGGTGTCCGAGTAGCATACCTATCCAGGGTATCACAACGTAAGTAAAGTAAAAAAAAAAAAGATGAAAAACTCTTAGCTAGAGCGTTTTAACGAAATTACTCACGGGTATAAATTGTTCGCTAACAGCAATCCATAGTACAGAGGAACTCTCTCACCTTATGCATTTTTAGCGGGAAATGCCTGGCGTCTCATTGGCTGATTCTTTCTCAGCTCTGATTGGTTGGCTATATGTGACGTCATGCAATCGTATTTTACGAAAGAATTTAAACGGGTACGGGTGAAAAATCTATACTTATTGCCGATAAATTATTACTAAAAATTACCATTTTCAAGAAGATGAACTTAAAATGATAATCAATTAATAAATGAATAGATAATGAATCTTTTTGAATAATAAAAGTTAAATAAATACATCATATTTGAAGGAATACCTGACTGAGTTCTGGCTACGATGATAAAGGTTTGCGCGTGCTTCTGTTGAGCTGTAGTTAGCAAGGACAACTACCAATCACAGCTAAGGAAGTTATAGCCAATCAGAGGACTGGAATATCCCAACAGGAGAGCATTCGGATACTTATGAGTTGTTGTTCGAAACCCTGTCCAAATTTTATTTCTATAGAAATAAACTTAAAAAGGTTATTAACCTGGTAACAAAATAAAGGATGAATCATGTAGGAGGGCAAAAGATGAATAAAACCGTCATATAAGTTGTATAGATGCGTCATATACGAAGGAATACCTGCATGTTTTCTTTTTCTTTTTTGCTACGATGTTAGATGTGTGTGTGTGTGTGTGTGTGTGAAGCTATGGTAACTGAAGGGAACCACCAATCACAGCTGAAGAAGATTTGACCAATCAGAGGACAGGAATTTACCTCCATGGGAAAGAGTTCCGGCGTCCAGGGTCTTTAGAGTCAAGAAACCTGCCCAAATTTCCATAAAATTAACTTCTGAAGGTTTTTTGGCTTTTAAGGTAATTGAAGATAGATATATTTCAAAATGTACATACCAAGTCCCTTATAAGATATTTTAACAGAATATTCTATTAAATTAATTACTAAATCATTATTTTCTATTCAGAAAATACGTCATTGTGACGTCATCAAGAGTAGGATGAATTTTACAGCTTGTCTTTGCTTCGTTTGCTAGTTTGAGTGAACTATTATTATTATCATATCAAGCTTGAACAATTAAGTAACCATGCAACTTTAATTCGTATTTCGGATCATATGTTTGTTTACAAGTAAATATGTATACCAGCATAAATATTTCAGATAAATGATGAGTTGATTACTTAAACACTGCAAATTTTATGGAAACAAACTCAAAACAATCATTTAGTAATATAATGGATCTTAACTATATGTGTTATATATATATATATATATATATATATATATATATATATATATATATATATATATATCATTGTTATATGCATTTAAAAAAGTATGGAAAAAAATATCTCGTGAATTTGACTCGTTTGCCAACAGCAGTCCATATATATATATATATATATATATATATATATATATATATATATATATATATATATATATATCATATGGAAAAAAAAATATCTCTTGTGAATTTGACTCGTTTGCCAACAGCAGTCCATTTATTGAAAAACCTTTCACCTTTGCGGTTCCTAAGCGGGAAATGTCTGGCGTCTCATTGGTTGATTTACCCCTTACTGTGATTGGTGGTTGTATATGACGTCATGAAAGCTCGTATTTTATGAATGGACTCAATTGGGTAGAGGTAAAATACCGTCAGTTATTGCAGATAAATTTAGACTTAGAAATTAGTTTATAAAAACAAATACAAAATATTATAAATTTCCTAATAGAATACATAAAAGATCTTGTTTAAATGCGTAAGCTAAATAAATACATAATTTTCAAAGGAATAATTAACTGGGTTCTGGTTACGATGTCAGATGTAGTTGTGTGAATTTGTAAACAAAGGCAACAGCCAATCACAACTAAGAAGCTACAGCCACTCAGAGGACTGAAATATTCCACATAGAGAGAAAGCTCCGGGACCGGGAATTTATGAGTTGATGTTCAAACCTGCCCCAATGCATAATATTGCTTTCAAGATATGAGAGATGACGGACCTGGATAGTTTTTGTTCTTTAAGGGAATTAGAGTTTATAATTCTTTAAAATATATAGAGAGTCAGTCCCTTATTAGATGTTTAGATAACATTTTATCAGAGGGATACATTCTAATTCCCAAATAATTATCTTTATTAAGAAAAGTACGTCTCTGTAACATTATAAGGACACAGCTGGATCAATTTTAAAGGTTGTCCAAATGACCGATTAGTCTGTTTGCTGGTTTGAGTGAAGTTTTGCGTAACATGTGGCTAATCAATATTCAAATAAATACTATTATTTTTATCCAGGTTGCGTATATCTGAACTTCGTATTTTGTTACATTTCAAGTATAATGTAAATTACTCGAAGGAAAAATTGACTGTTTTGGTTATGACGTTAGATGTGTGTGTGTGTGTGTGTGTGTGTGTGTGTGTGTGTGTGAAGCTATGGTAAACAAAGACAACAACTAATCACAGCTTAGGTAGTTATAGCCAATCTGAGGACTGGAAGATTATTCGCTTTTATGGGAGAGTAATATTTTTTTTTTTTTTTTTCAAAATACATAGAGACAGTGCCTTATATAAAGTTTTTACAACAAATTCTATTAGAGGAATAAATTCTGATTATCCAATTATTTTCATTGTAATAATTACAGAGGCATAACACTTACGTCAGTTGTTATGAAAATATATAGTATGCTTATTCTAAAGAGACTGGAGAGAAAGATGGACGAAAAGCTGAAATGAACAAGGAGAATTTCGAAAAGGTAGAAGTTGCACTGACCAAATTTTCATTTCGAGACATGTTATACAGCAATACGTAGAATATAGAAATTCAATTATGATGCCATTTGTGAACTATATAAAAAGCTTTTGATAGAGTACACCGGCCAATTTTATGGAGAGTTCTGCGTTATTATGGGATTCCTCTTAAATATATGAATTTGATTAAGTCTGTTCATGAACAAAGCAAGTGCAAAGTTAATGTTAATGGAATCTTATCAAATTAATTTCCAGTGAACAGCGGAGTACTCCAAGTGAATGTGTTGCACCTATGTTGTTTATCCTCCGCATGGATTTTGTAATTCGTAGAACAGTAAGAGATGGTGGAGAAAGATTGGACTGGATTGGTGACAGGAAATTAGCAGACCTAGAGTATGCTGATGATGCAATCCTTGTTAGAAGAACACTACAGGATTTGCAATGCTTGCTTACCAGAATGCATGAAATATCACATGAGGTTGGACTGCAGATAAATAGAAGACGGAGATGATAAAAACGGAATATGCAATAGAAGATGAAATATCATTGGGAGGAAAAAGGATTAATGAGGTAGAATCATTTAAGTATTTATGAACTATGATCTCCAATACAGGGTCTTTAGAATTAGAGTTTGGTGAAAGATTGAAAAAAGCAAATCAGACAATGGCTAAGTTAAGCAAAATTCGGAAATTAAATCGCTTGAAATTACATATAAAAATCAGACTATATATCGGTTTAGTGAGATCGGGGTTACTATATGGACATGAGTCATGGTATGACAATGAAACAATCTCCAATAGATTCAGTAGATTTGAGATCAAAGCCATCAGAAGAATATTAGGAGTTAAATGACAGGTCAGGACTAGAAATGAAATTATAAAAGAGATTACTCGAGTGCCATATGTGGATGAAATCATGATGAGGGGTAGATGGAGATTGTTTGGGCATGCTCTTTGCACTCTCGAAGAGAGATTAGTTCACCAAACATTCACCTGTGCTCCACAAGGCACTAGAAGAGTTTGAAGACCCAGGCCTACATGGCTGAGGGCTATGAAGCAGGAGGAAGTAGAAGATGATGAATGGAGAAATATTGAATTAAGAGTTCAAGATAGAGACAACTAGCGAATTCTAACCGAGGCCCTTTGCGTCAATAGGCGTAGTAGAAGATAGTGATGAATTATTTTTATCAAGAATAATACCATACGTCTTCAGGATGTCACAAAGAGTAGGATGAACTTTACAATTTGTCTGAATAACTGATTAATTAATTCTCTTTGCTGCTTTAAGCGAAGCATTGAGTAACACGTGGCTAATATTCGATATTAAAATAGATACTATTATCATATCGAGCTTAGATGGTGAAGGAACTGCACGACTGCAGTTCGTATTTTGTTGCATTTCTAGTATAAAGTAATCATTGGAAGGAATAATAAATTTTTTTGGGCTGACCAGATTTTGAGAACGTAAATAAGGGACACCTAATTTGTAGAGTTTATTACAAACAGCGGTTCATTACATGTGTCAATGCATTACAATAACCAAAGTGATTTGCCATAATATATTGAATCAATTGCAGACAATGAAATGCACACGACGAAAAAATTCTCATATTCCTTTTAAAATGATCTTCTTTATTGTTGATAGTATGTTATTTTTCATTTGTCATATTATGCACTGGATTCAACTGCTCCCCCAAAAAATGGTGTTTGGTTTGATCACATGTAATAAACTCAGAACAGGACAAGTATTTTGTCTTTTTTATATATTGAAAATAGGGGACAAAAGGCATCCCTGAGAGGATCATTACGGGACACAGGACAATGTCATAGATATGGGATAATCCCGTCAAATACGGGACGTCTGGTCACCCTGATCATGGGATTCAGAAGAGCAGAGAGAGTTGGTGATTGGCTCTTCATTTATTTTTACGGGAAGTTGTTATCATATTTCTTTGCTGCTGGCTGCACTTCGATTATGCTCCGTACGGAGAATACTACCCCCGTTCCATACAGCGTTTTTCTCTGACCTTGAAAAGAAATTCATGAATTGAGATCATGCTATGCCAGGCTGGCTCCTAGAATAGGATATGGTCAGATCTTTTCATAGAAATATCTACATGTGCTACGGCCATTTCTCTTCTAGAATTGTCAGCTCTACGCTGAATGGATCTACATTGGCAATCTGTCCGTGTCTTGCATAAGGCAAGGAAATCTGAAACGAACGAACGAACGAACGGCAATCTGTGAATTCTCACACAGCACACTGGCACAAATCATACATGATCTCCAGGATATGAAGGATTGGAGGGAAACTCGGACACCCATTATCTTTCAGAAAGAGAAGTAAATCAGCTGACTTCAAGAATATGCTGAAGACAGGAAAAAGCTTTGAGAAGCTTTATCTACCTGCATTGATGTCTTTGACATAGGCAAACGCCCTAAAAGTGTCTTCATGAGCATCTACTCTGGTTATGTTGTCCCTGACACATTAGTTAATGTTCATAATGCAGTCGAAATTAGAGAAATAGAAGATCAGAATTTTGAGAAATCTTTAACTACGGATTTTCGTAAGAAACTGAAAGAGAAAGAATCTCTATGTCGATGACAAAAGTTTTAAAACACTGTGCAGCAGGTCGACACACAGACAACGAATTTTTTTATGGTCGGGCTCTTGGTATCATTGCAACACTTGGGAGAGATGTTGTCACATTAGCTGGCTCCTTATCCATTGCCATTGTTTGACAATAATGGTGACGTATGTAACCCAGAAACCTGTTTTAAAAAACAAATTACAAATAGTATTAGGAAAATGAAATCAGAAATATCCTATTGTCATCAACCTAGATGTCTATGCTCTACACTGGACAGTGCCAGGGGTTGCTTCGCTTCACCAGCCAAGGTTTCTGATTTTCCTAGTGAAACAGTGATTAAAATTATAAGATATGCAGAAGCACCTTCCATATTGGACATAGTATTTGACCGCTATTACAAAATTAGCACTAAGTCTTTCTGTAGATCTAAATGACAGAAAGGAGTCAACCATGTCTACTGTTTTATGAAGATATGTCACTTCCAAAACAAACTTTAGTCCTGAATGTCACAGCCAATAAGGTACAAATAATACAAATGATTATTGACCGAATGAATAATATGCCTTCAATGTCGGCCAAACAGATCAGTTGGCCTTCAAGCGACACCAGTTTTTCATGAAGAAATTGATGTTCGGATGGCATACCACATGACCACAAGATTCAAAAAACTGCTGCTGGAAAGCAGTCAATCAAAGCTGTTTCAGAGGACATACTGTAGATGTCCAGATAATTTTAGCCAATAATCTATATGCAGAAACAAATGTATCACCTTGTATGGAATCATGCTCGGAAAACCACATTTTCATGAATATAAACAAGGTAATCAGAATACATATGAATAAAGACATCATGCCAAACATTTTCTTCATCTACTGCTAAAAGTGTTCTATGGTCTTCTGAAATTTTGCGATTCAAGTGCCACAAATGAAGAGATAACAAGGGCTGCCACTTCTAATTTCCTAAAAGAAGATGAACTATAGTATATATATTACAACAAATGCTCTCTTGTTAGATCAAGATAATATGATATATTTCAATTAAAGGAAATTTTGTGTTTGGATATAGAATCATAATTACCATTTATTTGTTTATGATGGACAACCTGGAACTCATTCGGCATAGACTTCATCCTCATCATTAACACCAGAACTGGCGTTTATAATTTCCTTTAAACTTTCAATTATTGATTGACACAGGTCATTATTGCATTTTAGTAACTGAAAAATTATAGTTTATTTTTAGAATAACAGACATGCATTTGTACGGGGATTTTTTACACAATGGTTTTTTATTAAATAAGTCCTGACTACCAGCATTTCCTTCAGCTGTGATAATTTGTTCATATTTTTGACAGAATTATAACAATAATTTCCTAATCTTGAGATCATCATCAGGTTTTTAAATTAAAAGAAATGTCTCATCAAATATAAAAATTTGAAAGGAAAATGTTGTGTTTAAAACAGCAGGATACTCACTTACTAGCATATTCACCCTTAAGAAATTTAAGATATGTTAAGAAAGATAAAACAGCAATTCTTACAATACTTATACACATTGAAAACAAAAATATATCTGTAGTGAGATTTTACTTTAATCATGTTTACAATAATGTCTGCACCCTGGACAAGTGAAGCCATGTTTATAATGTTCTTGGTTTGGTTCCCAATTGGTACCCTGATAGAATTCCGTTTTGATTGTTGTTTTAGGTGAAAGAGTTTGTGAAAAATTACATGTCCTCACCATAGCCTTTCTGAATTAGCTCTCTTCATATATGTATCAAAATTCTGGAGTTAACTATACGAACTAAACATGGACCAACTCGTTTCATTTTTTGAAATTTTGCCATTACAAAAAGTTCAAAGATCTATTGTTTACACCCCTTTCCAATGAGGGATTAGGGACGGCAAACCTCTGGGATGTAATAGAAGAGGAATCATACTAAATTATCTGTTCATGAGAATTTTAGCAGGATGGTGCAATGGTACATGAGATATGTACACTTTTCATTAATAAGCTATCCAAATCGCTATTTACTCTTCATCATAGAATATTCTCTCCACTTAAAAGTATTGGCAATTATGAACCTCTCCTGCTTTGCCAGTCCAATTTTCCCTGTACTATAGTCAAGAATACCTTCTAAGATTTCTTATATCTGTCATGATATTCCTTATTTTGGTATTTCTATCAAGTATATATTTCATTTCATTGTATTTATATTCATACATGCATGAAAGAGATTTGTGAAGTATTTTCAAAGTAAAAATAGAATAGTTTCTTTCGCGATAGACTGAATTTTCGCATGTTTCAAAAGGTACCGATAGATGGCCTCAATGAGGGTTTTTTTGAAAGTAAAATACTGATAAAATCTGGTTTTAAGGAACATTTGGGGCGTTGCTTTTCGATTGACTTAGCGGTCTTAGCCAATAGGAATACGCCATTCGGGTAAAGTGTTAGCGAAAGGTTGTTTGGACATTCAATTACCTGAAGGAGCAAAGGACAATTCCCCAAATGATATAGTTAAATCTTATTTCGATAGGTTATTCGGTCTTATACAGTGGAAACGCTTTAAATATTGAACTTTTTTTGTTTTCATCAATCATTGTAATCATTCACACTAACAGAAGCTCAGGTAATGCTCAATCAAAATCTTTTATTGCAGCCGAACGCTCAAAAGGAAAGTCCACCCAAATTTTTACATCGATTTATTAAGGATTTTTAAAAAAAAACTTTTATTAACAGAAATTAATCAACAGTATTTTCAACTTATGGTGATTTATTATGTTTGATTATAATGCCAACATGAAAAATGAAAATTTTAATTTATTCTGATGTTTAGTCAGAAACATTTTTAATGTTTCCATATTTTAATCATACGACCCTTTGTTGCTTTCCCTTTAAAATCAAAATTTAGGCATAGAAGGTATATATATTAAAACGGTGTAGTAAATACTTTAATGGAAAGCTTAATTTGGTTTATATATACATATATATATATATATATATATATATATATATATATTTATATATATATATATATATATATATATATGTATATATATAGGCCATATGTATATATATACATACATATATATATATATATATATATATATATATATATATATATATACATACATACATACATATATATATATATATATATATATATACACACACACACACACAATTATGCACACACGTATGTATATATATATATATATATATATATATATATATATACTGTATATACTGTATATTCCTTGATAATGGATTCTAGATTATTTAAATATGTGATCGAAAAGCTCATGTATATAATATTAGTCGTATAGATTTTATATTATGTATGATATTATGTAGTCTACTTTGGATTAACTTCCTGAATAAACTTCATAATTTAGTTAAGGGGATGAATGTATACCATTATATTATTGGAAAGAACCATAATCAATGTTGAGTTGTGTTGATGTGAACATCACTTTTATAAGGAATAAATCTATTTGTTGATGTTCTTTTGTATGTATATAATAATCGTATATATACATGCACACACACACACACACACATATATATATATATATATATGCATATATATATATATATATATATATATATATATATATATATATATATATATATATATATATATATTATAATAACCCTCCTATCATTATTTAGCATTTCTAATTACACCTATTATTGTGTATAACTTTAGCGCCATCTATTGATTGCTGATCGTAGCGGACAGCATGAATGAAATTACCTTTTGTTATTTTTACGTATGTAATCCTTGGAAATGTTTACTTCCAAGCTCTTTCAAGTTAATACTTTTGAGTTCGTTATCCGGTGGCTAATTCTTCACTTGTTTCTAGTGTTTATTAAGTGATTATTTGTTATTATTTTGTTATATATTTATACGTGATTTAAAATAAGTAAAGTCTTTGTTTAATTTCAACTTTAATTTGATCATTCTCCTAATATATCTACTGTACCTACATGAAGTGTTGCCCTCATTACTGAGAATTTATGAAATAGTCAAGTGGAAAGCTGAAGTTGTGACAATATATATATATATATACATATGATGTATATATATATAACGGATTTTGAAGCGAAGCGAAAAATCTATTTTTGGGTGAGGTAGCCATGTCGTCCTGATGGAAGTTCCTTCATTAGTAGCTTCCTAGGTTATATTTGACTACAGTGATATATCCCAGAGAATTTACCAAAGGTATCCAGAATTCTAACTCCTGGAGCGAATATCCCTTAAAATTGGATATCGCGTAATCAGAGGACGTATTCTTGACACGTCTCATAGCTATCTACACCCCTAATAGCGTTCCCGATTCGATAGGGAAAAGTGGCAAGAATATAGGAGAGTCGTAAAAGAGACAACGCTCTCGACACTCCTACTGTACTGTAAATAGTGCGCCGAATCGCCACCGCGAGGCGCCACCAAACCATTCTTTGTAGCTTTGTAGGTGTTGCAGATACAGTACCATAGGGAGGAATTCATTATCCTTTTGTCAAAAAGAGGGTGGGTCCATCAGGACGACATGGCTACCTCACCCAAAAATAGATTTTTTGCTTCGCTTCAAAATCCGTTTTTTTTTGGGCTCAGGCCATGTTGTCCTGATGGAAGTTTACCAGAGGATTAATGTATCTGTGGATTTTCAATAGTGCTGTTATCTCGAGATAAATATTTCTTATTTGGTCTTCTAGACCTAGAGACACTTGATGTTACCGTTATACATCAATTAACTGATCATAAACTATGTCAGTTCTTCCTGCCCCCTACAGGGAAGAGTCTGGGTAGACTCTAGGAAAAAACTCGAGGATTGTGAGTTCAAGGAACAATCTAGCAAACAGTTTGTATATTAGTGTCATCATATACATAAGTATACTGTAGTTTGTACTTAGATGGTATATCTCTGTATAGGTTACTGATACCTCCCAAGTCTGGCTGAAAAGATAGACAGGTTTACATACGTGTAGGAAACCTTAGTTCAGTAAAATAAACAGTTTATTACAATCAGTTCTTACCTGTTTGCTTGGAACAGTCTTAACCTTAGTTCCCCAATATTTTCTAAAATATTAAAAGAATCAAGGATGCTCTGACTTTATTCTTAATCTAGGCGAAAGAGATGCAAAGATTCCATCTATTGTTTATTACAAAAATAGAAATCATGGATGTATTCAATTACATCTTATGCAGAACAATTCTGCATAAAAGCATAAATAGTAATAACAGAATTAAAATAAGTTTCACCTGAAAAGGGAAAACATTAGCCACTCTAAGGGAAATATAAAATTTCGCTATGTATTCTGTTGTTACTAGGAACACTGTGCATATAAGTATGCCTAGCACTTGTGTCAGTCTATTATGATTAATGTCACCTGTGTAGAGAGAACAGTCTATAGTGTTATCACTTAACACAATACTCGACATGATACGTCTTACGAGTCTATCATGTACACCCGTCAATAAAAGTCTCAATTAGTGCACTGTTCTTCGCAGTAATCAAGCGGCAGGCTTTATAATACTGCCTGCCGCCACCACATAAAATTTTATTTCCTGTAATTGCTTCGCATAGTGTTTGAGGAAAACTCTGGATGACTTCCATCCAGTATAAGCCCGAAGGCTTTCAAACGACATTGTCAGAAAGAAATTCAGAGACTAGGAAACTTTTCTCGGATCATGACCTGTGGGTGTACTGTCTGGATCCGCTCTGCGTATAAAATAGGTGATTTTCGCCCTTAACTGTTTCAAGGATAACGTTGAACCAGACGTCTCTCCCTTGAAAAGCTAACCTCCCTTAAAGTCTGAAGTTCTACGAAGATAGACCTTTAGGCATTCCACTGGGCAGAGGGATGCTTCTTCCTTCAGAGGGCAGATTCTCCAGGGACCCCATCTTTTAGTGGGTAGCTCATTCTTGGCAAGAAACGTCGGATCCGGAAAGAGGATCAGTTCTCCGGAATCTGTGAACTGAATGTGGCCATCATCCCTCGAGAGGGCCACTATTTCGGTAACTCTGGCTCCTGAGGCTAGTGCAAATAAGAATATCACCTTTTGAGTCAGGTCTTTCAGCGAGCAATCCTCATTGTTCAGAGTTGATGCTGAGTGAAGAACCTTATCCAAAGACCATGAAATGGGCTTTGGAGGAGCTGCGGGCCGAAGTTTAGCGCAGGCTTTTGGAATCTTGTTGAAGATTTCATTAGGAAAGTCTACCTGGAAGGCCTATAGGATTGGTCTGGCTAGGGCAGATTTACATGTAGTAATTGTGTTGGCTGCTAAACCTTGTTCATGAAGATGGATGAAGAAGGAAAAGCAGAAATCAGTAGAAATCTCCTCAGGTTTCTTCGCCTTGATAAAAGGGCACCCATTTCTCCCAGGAAGACTCATATTGTCTTCTTGTTGACTTTGACTTGTATTCTTCTAAGAAGTTAATACTGTCCCTAGAAATCCCGAACCGTTTCTTGACCGCTAGGGCGAGAAAATCATGAGATGAAGGTTCTGGGTTTTCTCTGATGAAGCTGAGACAGTCAATTGCTGCACTTGCTGAGTCAGAACTGGGTCCGGCCATGGGATCAGCTTCAGGCGTAGTTCCATTATTAAAGGGAACCAAACATTGTTGGGCCACTTGTGGGCCACTATTGCTGCTATCTCCCGAAAGGATCTCAGTTTGTCGAGGACTTTCAGCAGAAGGTTGGTTGGAGGGAACAGGTAGATCTTGGATCACCTGTTCCAATCTATAGACATTGCGTCTGTCACTTCCGCTAAAGGCTCCTCGTATGGGGCTACATACCGGGGTAGCTTCTTGTTGTCGCTCGTTACGAAAAGGTCTATCTGCAGTCCTGGGACTTTGCGTAATATGAAGGAGAATGATTTTGCGTCTAAGGACCATGCTGACTCTATCGGGTTGACCCTGGATAGAGCGTCCGCTGTCACATTGCGGAACCCTTGAAGGTGGACTGCTGACAAGTGCCATCTCTTCTTCTTCGCTAGATGGAGGATGGCCAGTATCACTTGATTTATGTGAGGCAATCTCGACCCTTGTCGATTTAGGCATCTCATTACAACTTCGCTGTCTAGAACCAGACGGATGTGGTTTGAGCAGCGAAGTTCCAGTTTCTTCAGAGAGAGAAGAACCGTCATGGCTTCCAGAAAATTGATGTGGAAGGACTTGAAGAGGGGAGACCAGGTTCCCTGGACTTTCCGATGATGAGAGTGACCTCCCCACCCCTCTTTTGAGGCGTCCGTGTGAACGGTGACTGCCGGTGGAGGTGGTTGTAAGGGTACCATGTTCCTTAGGTTCTTGGCTTCCGACCATGGTTTGAGTAGTGATCGCAGACAATTTGGAATCGGCCTTTGTAGATCTCTTCAAGTGTTTGATGCGTAGTTTCTCCAAACTCCTGATGCATCTTTTAATTGTGCTTTCAATATTGGATCTGTCACTGAGGCAAACTGGAGGGACCCCAACACTCTCTTCTGTTGCCTTCTTGATATCCTGTCGGATTGAAGAAGTCTCTTGACAGATCCTGCTATCTCTTTCCTCTTCTTTGATGGAATGGAAAGGCAGTGTGACTGTAAGTCCCAGTGGACGCCCAGCCACTGGAACTTTTGAGCTGGAGATAGACGAGACTTTTCCAAGTTGATCTTGAATTCTAAGTATTCTAGGAACTGGATCACTTGCTTGGAGGCTTGCCTGCACTCTTCCTCGGATGCTGCCCACACCAGCCAGTCGTCCAGGTAGGCTACTACCTGGATCCACTTTTAGGCGTAGTTGATGAATGACTGTATTCGCAAAACTTGGTGAATACCCTTGGGGCTATGTTTAGACCGAAGGGCATGGCTCTAAAAACGTACTTTCTTTTCTGTAGTTTGAACCCTAGGTAGGGGGAAACTTGACGGTTGATTGGAACATGCCAGTACGCATCCGTCATGTCTATGGAGACTGTGTATGCCCGTTTGGGTAAAATGGTCCTTATGTGTAGAAGCATCGGCATTCTGAACTTTTGGTTCGCTATGAACTTGTTGAGTGGTGATAGGTCCAGAATGACTCTGAGCTTTTCCGAATCCTTCTTCGGAACACAAAATAGCCTTCCTTGGAATCTGATGGACTTTGCCTTCCTTATAATTCTTTTGTTCAGGAGTTCCTGAACATATTCTTCCAGAATGGGGGTTGAAAGCAGGAAAAATTGAGGAATGTTTGGTGGAGTTGAGCTCCAACTCCACCCTAGCCCGTTCTAGATTAGGCTGTAGGCCCAGGGATCAAAGGTCCAACGATCCCGGATGAGAAAAAGTCTCCCTCCTACCGGTAGCATCTCACATGGAGTGCTGGTTGGAGGACTAGCCCCCTTGGCCACGTCCACCTTTGTTACCTCGACCTCTGAAGGGGCGTCTAGAGGATCCTCGAAAAGAACCTCGAGACTTCGGCCTAAAAGCCGTCGATTGGCTTTCAAAAACTGGGGTGCACACCGGCGATTGGATCGTCAGTGTTTGGGGCGCCAGTTGGAAGGTGGTAGTTGGTTGTGCCACCATCTGGGGCACCATGGCCACGGGAAGCTGTTGCTGTTTTCTAGGCCGAGAGAGCACTCTTGGTCGTTTTGATTTATTCTTCGGCTGGGGACCCTCGTCAGCGGAAGATTTTCTTTTTGAGGACAAGCCCCATTTGGAGAGGAGATTCCTGTTCTCCGTAGCGGCTTTATCCACGACCTCTTTGACCACTTCGCTTGGGAAGAGGTCTTTTCCCCAGATATTGGAGGCTATGAGCCTCCTTGGTTCGTGTCTCACCGCAGCCGAGGCGAACACGAACTCTCTACAGGTCCTTCGGGCTTTGATAAAGTTGTACAAGTCCTTGGTGTCTGTCGTCAAATGAGATTTGGCGAAGACCATGTACATATCTGGGGTGTCCGAGATGCTTGCCATAGTCTCTAAGCCAGTCTGCAGAGACATGGAAGCAGCAAGACGTTCCTTAGTCTCTTGTTCCCTGCGCAGGAGAGACTCCGACAGCTTCGGGAGGTCTTCGCCGAACTGTCGTCCAGCAATATCTGCCTCCAGCTTCCCAACTGTGAAGGTGTTATGAACATCCTACCAGTCTTTATCATCTGATGGAAAAGCAAGGGAAAAGGGTCTACACTCCTCCAGTGTAGGGCAAGGTTTCCCTGCTTCAACTGCCTTTAAGGCTGCCTTAAACCCTTTGCCCATAAAGGGGAAGACACGTTTGGGGTCAGCAATAAAGGACGAGTGCTTTTTGCCGAGAGCCGGCACCTTGGAGCTAGTAAAGGCCCTCTCTTTCAAGGTGGTCGTATATAAGGCCTGAGCCTTAGAGAGTTCGAAGACAATCGTCTCCTTCGGCTCTGTTTCCTCCTTGGATACAGGTTCCGTCCTCAGACGGACATAGCAATCCGGGTAGGGCCCTTTGCTGGGCCAAAACTCAATTTCCTCTACTGGGACAGTGCCCAGTTTCTCTGAGAGGAAGATCTTCCCCCCCGACATTGGCATATGCTCTGCATATCTCCAAGGATTAACGTCAGAGAAAGCGGGGAGATCCTTGACGTTTAGCTTCTTCGGGGCTAAACGTGTTGCAACCAACTGATGCATTTCCGTCCGAAAAGAAGCTTCTTTCTCGGACGATTTCTTCTGAATGTCCTGCACCATAGACAGCAGCGAGTGCAACGTACTCGTGATGGAATCTAAATGGGGTGCAGTAGATGAAGTCGAAGGCACCAGCTCTGTCACCACGGCTGATGATACCGAAATCGTATCGGTCTTATCAACTTCGGCCTCAGGAGGTACGTCATCCTCCTGCTCCAGTTCTTCGACTAGGAGATTGTTCTCAGTCTCCTCTGAGACAACTGACATGTTGTCAACTAATTGGATGCCCTTCAAGGTGTCCAAAACATCAGATTCTACCGGAATCTGAACAAGGGAAATCTCTTGTTGAGCCTGGGGAATGATTGCATCCGTAGATGCCCTAGGGAAAAGACAGTCCCTCATCCTCTTATTAGGAAGGTATGGGCCAGAGGTGTTCTTCTGAAAACCTCTGACCCATTTTCGCAACGCGTCCCTTGCTGCATCCCTTGACTCAGTAGACTTTTGATCATCAAAAGCCTCTTTTACCAGTTTGTTACAAACGGTACATACCTGTGGGTCCCAGTATTTGAGAGCCCCCTTGGTGACTGCGCAGCGAGCATGGGCCCTGCACACGTCATGGCCGTAGAAATTCTTGCTACTGACCTTGCAAAAGCTGTTCCCGCACACGGGATGCTTCTCCCGTAAAGAAAGAAAAGCATATAAGTATTCGGTGAAATTCTCAGATTTCAGCATACATATTTTTTTTTTTTTTTTAATATTAGCTTGGACAGAGTAAGCTAGAAATAGGAAAGACACCTACTTGTGCTTCCTGTCCAGCCCGTTGCTATGGCCTCCTCCAATATTGAACAATAAATTCTTAAAGAATTTTGTTATGGGGAGATAATATCATTTGATATAAAGTATCTTCTCAACACAATGTCCCAGGTTCAACATTGGGGGTAAGTTAATGGTCGATAACCATTAAGTGGTAGAGAGGATCATTCTCTTATGTGTGATGGTCTCACAATAGGCTGCCCATGAAGCACCTTGTAGGTTGGAAAAATTATTTGGGCTACAGCACTGACTGGCGGCGGTATGCTGCCAGACCTGCCGGCCTGCCGGCACATGCCAGGCCTGCCGGCACATGCCGGGCCTGCCGGCACATGCCGGGCCTGCCGGAACATGCCGGGCCTGCCGGCACATGCCGGGCCTGCCGACATATGCCAGCCTTGCCGACATATGCCGGCTTATTCTGGGCTATTGAAGGCAGTTACTGTCTTCAGATCTATACTTTGGGTGGCCAACTGCCGGCCGACAACTTAGTTGCCGGCCACTAGTCATACTGTAGTATGTTTATTGTTGTTGGGTTATCGCTCAGCTATAAGCCGACAGCTATAAGCTGCCGGCGGCCGGCCCAGTAAAAGGAAAGGTAGAGAAAAAGAGAGAGGATGGAGGAAGGTAAAGGCCCAGCCTTGCCGACCTACATCCCGAATGAGGGTTCAAGTGGAAGGGGGAATTATATTCGGGCTTCCACCCAACCATATCCCATGCATATGGGCTATGGAAGGCAGTCCAAGAGAGGACTGAAGAACACTAATGATTATGAGGGTACCTGTCGGCAGCCGGCCCAGCCGGCAGCAGACAGGGAACTTCAGGCCAGTTCTATAGATTACCCTTAGGGTCAAATATAGAATGACGGCCAGGGAGGGTGATGGCACATCCAACACAAAAGAGACAGTGGGGAAGGCCTAAGTGTTCTATAAGTAAGACAATACCCGAAGGCATTACCTAACTTGAAGGATTCTGATCTCAAGAAGTAACCTCAAGTAGGGGAAATCATTTCCCCAGGTTAGGTTAGTCAAGTGAGAAAGCGGCACACAGGACACAATCTCGCAAGAGAACAGAATCTCGTACCAGAGATCTTAGGCAAGGAAGAAATCATTTCTTCGGTCTAAGATCTACCAGCCCAGGACTGTCTGCTAGACCAAGGAAGGGGGAATTGTTATACAAAAACCTCCACGTATGGTCTAGGGAGGTCTAGCCTCCTGTAAAGACAACTTAACCTGACTTGGGAAATCATTTCACCAAGACAGTAAGATGTCTAACACAGACTTTTAACTCTGATGTCCCATTCTAGACTCAAAACCGACTCAGTGGTTAAGAGAAAGAAACGAAACACCCCAGTAAACTTTGCCAGAACTCAGTTCACAGCAAAGCTAACTGAGGATAGCCTAGGCTAATCAGAGGTAAGGGGAATTGCTCTTAAATTTCGCCAAGAGATTAGTATCGACTTAGAAGGTATAGGAGGCATCAACCTCACCTTCGAAAACAATACAAGAGCAACTGGGGACATGTACGAAAGTATACTAAAGCCCTTAGGCTAGTAAGTCTAGGAGCATAGAGAATCGTTCACCGAAACTCTCTTGTATACTATCTTGGAAGAGGAAAATTTAGGCAGTAATATCTTAATTGTATAAAATATTGCCTGAGCTTCAATAAAATTTTACCAGGAAGGTTACTGTATATCATGCATGAAGTGTGAAGGTGCCTAGGCTAGGAAGCCTAGCACTCGTGAGGCTAGATCATAATAGCCAAATCCACGACAACAATGACATAATATAAAAATCCCTAGCTAAAATACTAAATAGCTAAAGTTATTAAAGCAAATAATGCCGGGAAAGTCGTTCTGGCTAACTAGATGTACAGGAAGAACGACCGTGTTCATGACACCATCCGGCTGGCAACAGCTCTTGTTACGTTAATTACGATCTCAATCGAATAGTAAAACTGGCAAGAGCTTACATTTACACAATTCAAAGATATTACTTAACTTTCCAGAAGCTGATGAGGCTAGTGAAGGCATCATAGCAACAAATAACTCCAAAATAGCGAGAGAAAACACGGGATAACACCGGTCAACGAAGCTACAAGAGAAAGAATGGCTTGGTGGCGCCTCGCGGTGGCGATTCGGCGCACTATTTACAGTACAGTAGGAGTGTCGAGAGCATTGTCTCTTTTACGACTCTCCTATATTCTTGCCACTTTTCCCTCTCGAAGCGGAAACGCTATTAGGGGTGTAGATAGCTATGAGACGTGTCAAGAATACGTCCTCTGATTACGCGATATCCAATTTTAAGGGATATTCGCTCCAGGAGTTAGAATTCTGGATACCTTTGGTAAATTCTCTGGGATATATCACTGTAGTCAAATATAACCTAGGAAGCTACTAATGAAGGAACTTCCATCAGGATGACATGGCCTGAGCCCAATAACATATATATATACATATATATATATATATATATATATATATATATATATATATATATATATATATATATATATATATATAAACCCCTTTCTGAGTGGTGAAAGGATTTTTGTTTCGCCATGATCAGCAAAGCGGTATTACCCAGGCCAACCATACTAGGTTGATTTGCTGTGAGCGATCAAATTAAGTCTTCCACCATCACCAATCCGCAGTGGCCAGCGTGGTGATGAAAATGGTTAAACATCACACAAGACTATGAACACTACTGAGGTGTTTGTCCTGCAGTGGGCTAGAAATGGCTGCCAGTCGTAACTTGGGATATATATATATATATATATATATATATATATATATATATATATATATATGTATGTATGTATGTATATATATGAAATTTTCTTTTAGTTTCAGTTAATTATCCAAATGTTGTTACTGTTCTTAAAATATTTTATTTTTCCTTGTTTCCTTTCCTCACTGGGCTATTTTCCCTGTTGGAGCCACTGGGCTTATAGCATCCTGCTTTTCCAACTAGGGTTGTAGCTTAACAAATAATAATAATAATAATAATAATAATAATAATAATAATTTTCTTGCTTTCACAACAATATAGGTCGAATCATTTAAAAATCTTGGGTAAAGCAAATATCAAAACGAACATAGGAGAAACCTTGCCATTAGCATAGTTGACACAGTAAGGGTTCCCTCTCCTATTTAACCAATTAAAAACTGTGCAACAGGATGCAAGCAAAGCAGTGACCGAAAAGAGCCATACGCCCAAAGACTTCAATAACAAGCAACAAGGAGATCATGTTTGACCCAAGGCTTTGTATGACGGACGTTTGATAGCCGGACATAGCTCTCTAATAAAAAGGAGCAATTTTTCACCTACTGTTCATACAAATCCAAATATTTCAGAATAAGAATAACCTTCCCTCCAGTTGACAAAATATTAATAATAATGTTCTTCATAATATGTTCATTTCATTCCTAATAGTGGATGGCAGCAAACGTGAATTTAGAATGATGCTGAACATTCTCCGCCTGTCCTCCATCGTATTTGGATTCAGGAACTAGGAAATGTTCAAGATGGAAGATGGAAGAGAATGAGACTTAAATAGATTAAATATGGGCGATAAAAGAGTAACCATGTCGGAATGCGATGAAGAAGTAATGAGAAATATGCGTGCATTTCTTGTTAGTGTCATTACGGGGGAGGGAATTAGCCGTGATTTTAGGCGTATGGAGAAAGTTGCGGACGGGAAGCAGCTAGCGAGAATCTCGCGTACGTAAAATCAGGTGCCATTAGTGTGTTCGTTTCCCGGAACGTTCGCTTGGCGTCTGTGGAAACTCGCCTTTTACTTTCTATGCTTGCTTCTTCTTTCTCTTATTGAGAGAGAGAGAGAGAGAGAGAGAGAGAGAGAGAGAGAGAGAGAGAGAGAGAGAGAGAGAGAGAGAGAGAGAGAGAGAGAGAGAGGAAACCCAGAGGGTTTCCTCTCTCTCTCTCTCTCTCTCTCTCTCTCTCTCTCTCTCTCTCTCTCTCTCATTATTTTTACTTATGAAGTAAAAGACTCATGTTTTGTAACCATTTCATAGAATATTACAGTATATTTTCAAATATTCACACATTGCATTTCCAGTTGCTATCATCAATAAGTGCCTACGATATATGCTATTTGACAATTAACAAAAGACATAAGAACCACAAACAATTTGATTAAACATGGATAATCTTTTACGGGGTGTTTTCATTTATGGCAATTTCAGAATTAATACATATACATTTACATCTCCCATTCCTTTCTATATACCTTTTGAGTGCATGTATTTACCTACAACCGGAAAACAAAGATACATATCTATTATGCTTTGTGAAAATATGTTGTTTAACCTGTTGCTAATAATAAGTTCCCATCTGTGCAATTTTGCAACACGAACTACTACATTTAATGACACACTTTATAGAGCTTAGATATCTATAATTGGGCTTATGCTTAGTTAACAACGTATTTGCTGCGGACATGAATATATTTTGGTTAAATTTGGGGTTTTTAATTCTATGGCTTTCTATGGCTGAGTTCCAACTCTTTGCTTTTAGAATATTAAGATCTGCACTATGTATTTTTCTAATACATACTTTATGTATTTTGCATATAATGACCATAACTTAGAGCTTAAAATCAGGAGAAAAATAATATCATTGGAATTAGGAATTTTCGATGCATTAATAAAAAAAAAAAAACTAGCATGAAAGTATGTTCCAGTAATCATACACTTACTGAAATTCGAATAGAATACAAGTGTTTCTACTTTTTGCCAAACATTGCAGCACACGTTCCTTTTTCCATTCATGTGAATGATTCTATCCAATTAGAAAAGGATGGTAGTATGATTTTTATGTAGCAATATGTATGACAAGTGTGAATCATTTCAAATTCAAATTTAGTAAGCTATTTTTAAACCAAATTGACGTCAGGGAAAGTTCCAGAATGTAAGGATTAAAAAGCTTCACACATTATTCCTTTTCATGGCCAATAGATGGCATTAGCAGATAGTTCTAAATTGCTAATCATCCCTATCATCCACTCATTATAATTTTCATTGCTTCATTTCTATTTCTATTTGGGCACAAAATTGCTACAAAGCAGACGCACGTGAACTTGAAGTTCCATGTCACCTGGCCACATCTTAATTGTTAGGAAATTACAAATTTATCAATAAATGTCACTGAAGTATCTCCTCAGCAAACAATCGTTAGTTCAATTATATTTGGGGGTTGTGGTCGCCAGATATGCCAAATGTACTGAAACTGGTGAGATAATCGAATAATTACACATTTATTTGATCTAATTTTAATTATCTTTTTATGAAACCCAAATATAATTAATATGTTTCATAGTATGACATGTATTGTTAGTAAAAACTACGTAGAATATCAATACTGCTACCTTTCGAAAGGCTTAATAACGCAGACTTCTCTAGTTCCCTCGCTTACACCGTAATGAGTTTTACTTAACCGCTAATAGATGGCATCAGATGTACCTTGTCCCAACTAATATAGTCGATCATTTGATGAGCACGTGTGTCAAAAAAGTGTTGTAAGAAAGTAGAGGCTAGTTGGTAAATTGTCCAACGATCGTTTCCTTATTAGCAATGAACATTTTTATCAGAAAATAGTGTGAATTTTTTATATGATATTGGAAGCAACCTGAGTTTACTTATGTAAGTGTTTAGTATTTCCTTTCTTCATCAGAACACATGGATTGAAAGTCATTTCCCTGTACAAGTGACCAAGATAACAATCATCAGCATAGTTAAGGTTGGTGGGACGAGTTTGGGACAGCGCTGCCAAATGGAACTTCCTTGAATGGAGAATATCATTATTCAGTACAATTCAAATCATTTAAGGAGTAATAGTTATATGCCAGAAGGTTCA
>NC_090746.1:47572166-47577166 GCF_036898095.1 Palaemon carinicauda
TGTTTCATAAAAGATGACATGCATAAAAGAATAAGGTACGCCCTTGAACAACTGGAGTTGTTGCTTTGTCTCTGGAGGAAAGAATGAACTAAAATTTTAATATATTATTGAATAAATAATTACCCAATAAATTATCTCGTCCTTGTCAATATTCGGCTAAAATTTCAACAATTTATTGTTTTCCACGCCTTTGAGATTTGATCTATAACTTACGTATTTATGATAAGAATGATATATTTTTTGACATCCGATCGTTAATCGAGTATTTATTTCTAACTGTCTGTTAAACAGGTTATTGTTTGTTTAGCCTTCCTCATTTTTCAAAAGGAAGATGAAAGAAAAATTCCCCATAAAACTATATACGTGCGAGTCAGCCAGGTGTTCCATGTAATATGTAAAATGTAAATAATCCCTGGACACCCGCGTTCTCACCTTCCTCTAAAATATTATTTACAGGTCTCTGACGTCTGTATCTCGTGACAACAAAATTCGTAAAGGAAAAAAAAAATGCTATTATGTGTCACGCAAGGGAGGTGCCAAGAATACCAGGAAGACAAGAGATTTTTTTTTTCTTCACTGTGCTAGATTATTTTATGTCTCCGTATGTTTTTTTATGACGCTAAAACTGACTATTTATTTACATGTGAATATATGATTTTTTTTTAAATACATTTTTACACTTTTAGGAAAATACACGATCATACTCACACGCACCTACAAACACACACACATACACGCACACACACACACACATATATATATATATATATATATATATTCTTTGCATACGTGAATGTAATTATGATATACATATATATACATGTATATATGTATATATATACACACACACACACACACATATATATATATATATATATATATATATATATATATATATATATATATATACACACACACACAAACGTGGACATAGGTATAAGTGCATAAAATGTTGTATGATTTTTGTATGCGTTTGTACATACACCAAATGAACGCTATATATACAGATCACTTGCAGGAGTATAGGTATGCATGTGCGGGTACATGACGGTACATCTCGAGTAAACCTCACGTCGGCATTCTAACGTGACGCCAGCAATGACATATTAACCTACGAATTACAACCACAGAGTAAAAATCAATGCCAAAATGTCACGTTGTTGTAAACTAAGAGAAAAAAGACCTCACAGAAACATAGAACAAAGACAGAAACACGAAGAAGCAAATATCTTGGACTAGTGGGATCATGGAGTTTAATAAAGATAGTTATGTATTTCTCTTGTTTTTTTGTTTTTTTGTAAAGTTCAATGCTAAAATGTTTTAAAACTAAGAAAATAAAAAGAATCACACAGAGGTAAAAAAAAAAATAAATAGAAACAAAAGGAAACAAATATCTTGCACTAGTGCGATCATAGCGTTTAATAACAATAATGAACTATTTCTCTTGTTTTTTTTCTTTCAAATCAAGAAGGTTTATTGAACCAGCGTCCACAGCCGAGCTGTCTATTGTAATCATCTACGGTTGCCATACTTATCGTGTTGAAATATAAAGGCAAGCTGATATAAACATTGTGTTTTGGCAAGTCGTTCTCTTCGGATTTCCTTGAATCCTTTGTGAAATTAACTCGTTCTTTTCAATGGTCTCTCTATTCTTTGTGAAACTAATCAGTTCTTTTTGGGTTTTCCTTTCATTGCATCGGAAATCAACCTTCTCTTGTCTAGCTTCTTTTCATCAGTTGAAGGATGGCTATGTTTTCGACGATTTTTCCATTATTTATCAAATTCTACCTTTTCAAGTTTTTCCCTCAGTTGTAAAAAATATCTTGTATAATTTGATATAAAGGAATACTAGTTAAGCGAAATACCATTATTAGTGGATACGAGTTTAAAAAACGTAACAAAAATAGAAATAGTTCTTTGATAATGTATATATCTAAAAAATCATAAGATATTAAAAAAAATATATTCAAAGTTCAGGATAACAAAAGAATATGCTTTCAATAAAAATGATAATCATGTTTAGACACTGGCCATGGAATTTAGGTAAATCAGAAGTCAGGCTGAAAAGAGGGACTAGTTGCGCAAAACATATTCAATGGGTTCAAAGCTGCATGTCTCTGTTGCATGATGTGTATAGTTATCAAGACATTAAATCTCTCTACCTCGTTTCCCAATAGGAACGACTACAATTGCACTGTTTAACTTTCGAGTGTATGCGCTTTTTATAAAGCATAGTTTAACCGTGATTACAGGCACGCTTGCATACTAAAATGATGCAATGTGAAGTATGCAATTTGTTAGATTATGCAATTTGATGAAAAAAAAAAATGTTTAAATTCTAAAATTCTATTAGATTAACGTTACCAAACATGATATAAATCAAACACAGAAAAAGCACGGTAAATAAGCCATGCCTTTAATCTCAGAGAGAAATGTGAAAAAGTTAAAAAGAATGATTTTGAAGATAAGATAATTTTAGGTCTTTATCATATCCTACACAGGCAGCTTTAGTTCGATTTGTTTGTTTGTTCATATATTTGTTTGTAGGATTACACAAAACAATATCTAGATATTAACGAAATTCTGACCAACAGCAAGTAAGCAGATTCTGGATTAGACAGGAATTGAACTGGAATTTAAATTGCTTAGCTTTGGTCTAGATTATCTGTCTGTGGACGCTCCTTTTGATAATAATTTTCCTCTAATCTTCTTTCCAATTGCGTCGCGAAAAAGCTAACTTATAATCAATCATTTAGGACATTTCACTTGATTTGGATATGAAAAAGGTTTAGAATTCTTGCTCATGTTTATTTTGGGGTTAAGGCAGCCGTTTTAGAACGTTGGAGTGGCGTATTTAGATCTAAGAAATAGTTACTCTTTCTAATTAAGTATATTAAGTCAGTGCTATCAAAATTGTATTTCAAAGCTCCAAAAATTGTAGTATACATACACACATACACACACACATTTATATATATATATACATGTGTGTGTATGTATATACATATACATGTATGTATATATGTATATATATTATATATTATATATATAGTTCACATATAAACATATATATACAGTACACATGCATATCTATTTATGTATACACGCACATACACACACATATATATGCATATATATATATATATATATATATATATATATATATATATATATATGTGTGTGTGTGTGTGTGTGTGTGTGTGCGTGTATACAAGTTCTGAACAAAATATCATAACTCATTCCAAAATGATTGTCAAGCTACAGGCATAATAACAAAGGGATGGAACTAGAATATATTTATTGCCCTAACAGGAGCTTGCAGGGTCACCAAAAAACACGAGCTGGACCCTAAAACCGATTATTAATATTAGAAAATTTCCATCACAAAAATGATGGGTTTTGTCCTTCACGAAACTATTCGCGACGATGCCTCTGCCAGTACTATGTCATCACAGCTAATGATGACGTACAAAGGAGGGAGTGATGGGAGTAGTGTACGTTTCCCTCCCCCTCCCCCTCCCTACCTTTCAAATTCCCTGGTTCATCTTAGAACATTTCCCTCTCAACCCCCTCCAAAAAGGTGTTGCAACTGTTGTGCACTAAGCATGTAGTAAAACCATGATCAACAGCTTTTTGCAATCATTGCAATAGTTCGTGGAAGTTGACGCGATAATTATTTCCATAGTACATACGATCATCTCTCTCTCTCTCTCTCTCTCTCTCTCTCTCTCTCTCTCTCTCTCTCTCTCTCTCTCTCTTCCAGTTTGGTATTTTTCTTGAACTTTATTCTTTTATTTTCTGGTTGAAAATCATATATTATATCCTTTATACTTAAAAGAACGAGATTCCTTTTTTCATTACCTTATTTGTTGTTGACCTTTTAACTTCCTTTTTATCTTCTGTCACCTGTTATTTGTCACCTTATCTCTATTATTATTATTATCATTATTACTTGCTAAGCTACAACCCTAGTTGGAAAAGCAGGATGCTATAAGCTCAGGGGCTCCAACAGGGAAAATAGCCCAGCGAGGAAAGGAAACAAAGAAAAATAAAATACAGTATTCTAAGAACAGCAACATTGAAATAAATATTTCCTATATAAACTATGAAAACTTTAACAAAACAAGAGGAAAAGAAATAAGATAGAATATCATGCCCGAGTGTACCCCCAAGCAAAACTCTAACCCAAGACAGTGGAATACCATGGTACAGAGGCTGTGGCACTACCCAAGACTTAGAGAACAATGGTTTGATTTTGGAGTGTCCTCCCAGAAGAGCTGCTTACCATAGCTAAAGGTCTCTTCTACTCTTACCATAAGGAAAGTGGCCACCGAAAAATTACAGCGCAGTAGTAAAGAATAGGCCAGTCTATTCAGTGTATGGGAAGTTAAAGGGAAAATGAACCGTAACCAGAGAGAAAGATCCTATGTAGTACTGTCTGGCCAGTCAAAGGACCCAATATCTCTCTCGCGGTAGTATCCCAGATTACTACCTAATCTGGGATTTATCTTTTGAGTTCTCACATGTCTTCTCAATCTCCAATTATTTAATTTTCTTCTACCTTTCGTTAGCCTTTCTGAAACACTAGCTGTGCCCCTAGTCTGTTTTCTTAATAAGTCCTATCCATCTAGTTTTTCCAACCAGTTCTTATTTTTCGTATTTTTTTGAGAAATGTTTCTGGCTTCCCGATGATGCCTTATATTTTCTACTCAAAGAATTTTGATATCCATTTACAACCTAAAAGTTATAATTGACTTCCGTTTCTTCTAAATCCTCAACCTAGAGTATTTCCAGTTTCCAAAAAGACTTTTCTTTTATTTTTTTTTCTATTTATCAAATGGTGCTTTCCAAGCAGAGTGCATCTGATAATTTTCATGAGTTCATTGACATTTTGTCTACCTCCTAAAGACGATAGTAGCTGTTGTTTTCTGTACTGGATTGAGGTACAGATCTAAAGACCATCATTTCAACACCCTTCGACCAACTGTCTTGAGATTCCT
>NC_090746.1:47579666-47592166 GCF_036898095.1 Palaemon carinicauda
ATTTATGAAGGGTTTCTTATACTCTTGGTAATCATGATGGTTGATTTGATAAGATTATAAAGGTTATAGTTATTTCCATTATTAAGTTACTAAGAGTAGATTGAGATTATTGTAAAAACAATACATGTTGAAATTGAGCAAATGCTGAAATTTTTCTTGTTCTGAATGAGTGATGCCATTTTTAATAACTGTGTATATATATATATATATATATATATATATATATATATATATATATATATATACATATATAGTGTGATTAGACGAATAAACTAATAAATGCCCTTTGGTCATCAATGTACTAATTTTACTTTCAATTCTTCCCTCAGAAGAAATTTAATCTACAATTTTACAATGGGAAAAACTTATAGTAAATTTATTACAACTTAACTGTTTATCACAAAGTTGGCTTGAATCTGTCAACGAAATGAAGGGACATTATTTGGTGAATGCATTTTAATGATTATTTGTATAATGTACACAGGAACTTAGATTTCCTATCTTTATTTGATATAAGGGTTGGGTCAATTTTACTATTGCTTATGCATGGTACTGATACCGTTACCTAACAAAAGGTAACGTAGGTGCTTCAAGCGGTGACATGCAGGTTGGCTAAAAATTCTTATCATTCCACTGTTTTTTTTTTAGGGGGTGGGGGGGGGTGAGGAGCGGACATTATGATACTGAATCTATGTGGAAAAGGTTATTTAAAGAATCTGGTAAAGATTTAAAGGTAGAAATAATATGATGGCTTTAGTGGTCATAATTCGACACAGAAAAAGGAGATTTTAGGTTAGCATTTGCTGGGACTGGGGCTTAGTCCGCAAGTAAACTTCACAGAAATAATAATGTTTAGTATATCTTATAACGCTGTCAGAAAGAAATATGTTCTATAGGCTAGAGGATAAATCAACCAAAGTATATAGATTCAATATTTAAACGCATTTCTACTGATCTGATAGAAAAAGGCCCTTTTTTTTTTAGGGGAAATCATATATTACGTAAACGCGTTTCGCTTAACTGTATGGCAGTGAGAAAAATCCCCTGCCGTTATCAAAACCTTTTTCCGTTTGCTGCAGTGAGGCAACGAACGAACGAACGCCCAACCTCGAGAGAGAAAGTCCGTTAATTTCATGAGGCTTAATCAATGGAGATTTTAGGTAATTGCAGGTTTTTAGAGCCCAGTCACTCACATGAAATAGTTTCCACTTACTTCCCACGTCAACGGGATGGGGAAAGTTGATAATAGTGACCATTTACGCCTAATGAGTGGGAATGGCTTTAAAGAATAGTTGGTGGGACAGGGAAGGGCGTAACAGGTGGAAAATGCTCATTGGAAAAGGAAGGGTTGGAAGAAATTTCGCTATACGAGAATAAAAATTACTGTCATTGTTTGGCATTTATTTTCAAAGAGTACTGTACATTAATGCTTTGGTTAATACAAATGCAGAAATATTGTGATCTGCTCATTTTACCTCCAGAATACACACACACACATACACACACATATATATACATATATATATATACACATATATATATATATATATATATATATATATATATATATATATATATATATATATATATATATATATATGAGAGTGGAAGATTATTTGAAATGCTTTACAAGAAGCTCAAATTCGTTATGATTGAAGAAAAGCCAACTAAAAGGATGGAAAAATCGAAGGGTTATTCTTCCTACTAAATTTTTATGTTAAAGCTAATAAATAGAGAAACTGAATAGAGGTGGGGAGGATACTAGTTGTAGTAAGTGTAACAAAGACTGGACATACTGGTCAAGTGTTCCTGGAGAAGGGGTTGTAAGATACCTTCACGAGTAAGTTAAATTTTGTAAAAGACCTTTCGTTTTGTTGCTGATCGCATAGAAACACGGAGACATTGCAGTACGAATAGTTACCTATTATACGTACAAATGTTAGGAAAAGGGGAGCAATTGGCTTGTTGTCACAGGTCGATAGCATATCACATTATTAGTATGTTTTTCATACATGATATTTTTATTCAAGAAAAGAAACTGTGACTTATTTGCAGGGCGAGACAAAAGAGTATTTGTGGGCAAAGAAATGTCCGTCGGTTGACGACGTATCAGAGTTGATAGTGAGAAAAAAAAAATGCAGAGAATAAGAGAAAGTATTCTTGCTATGGAAAAAGGGTCATAGACACGAGAAATAATTGTTATAAGGAAATAGTGATAACGGAATTATTATTAATAATAATAACAATGATATAGATAATAATGATAATGATAACTAAAAGATCCCTTTCTGAGTGGGCATACCTTAACGTGGTGAAAGGGTTTGTGTATCGCCATGATCAGCAAAGCTGTATTAGTCAGGGCCATGGGGGTTAGTTTGAAGGGAGCAATCAGATCAAAATCTCCCACCATCACCAATCCATAGTTGACCAGCATGATGTTGAAAACTGATCAAATCCCAGACATGACTAGGAACATGTCTGAGGCATTTTGTCATGCAGCGGACTAAAAATGGCTGCAGTTGTTGTTGTTGTTGTTGTTGTTGTATATCCCTTAAAGGACATCAAAATCTAGATCTTTATACCTCCTAAAGATCAATAACACGACATTCAAGATGAGGCAGTCAACGTCGAAAGGACCAAAAGGGTGAATGACATTTTGAAGGAGTCTCTTGCGTTGGGAGACTTTTATTGTTATTCACGCTCTAATTTAGGTACGCTTGGCGCACCAGGTGGCGAAATTGCTGCTATAAGTAGCCTTTCAATGTTTTTGCTTCCATTTACGTAGTCTTGGGTTGTTCATCTTGGTTTTTCATTAAGAAAAGGGCTGTGTCTAGCAAAATCTGTGCAGCTGTATTTTGTTGTGATGTAAGCTCAGTTTATCAGGTTTTTTATTCAATAATCATATGAGTGCGCTTAATATCGAATTATTATTATTATTATTATTATTATTATTATTATTATTATTATTATTATTTTCCAAAATCTGACAATTCCACAATTGCCTAGAGTCGCATCGACAATTATAGAAGCAAAACTCTGTGTCAATGTTTTCCACCAAATTCAAAGCTCCGTCGGTATCCCATGAAGTGTATCCTGCCATCTCAGCACGCACGAACAGATATCTAGAGTCGTTAATACTTTCCATTCCTTTCTTGGACCATTGCGAGGTGTTGTTCCAGAAACCATTGGGGTGCTGGTGTTAAGAACTCCTTAAAATAAGAGTAAGATAAACTGCGTGTTTCGTACATTTTATTTAGTCAGCAGGTGACTTAGTGAGCTTTGAGGTTCCCGAATGAAAGGTTTCTTGGGGGTAGGGGGATATTAGACAAGATATGGGAAAGTTGATATACCGTTTCTCTTATCATACAAACTCTTTTCTTTTTTCTTTTACCAGAAGTTTATGATGAATTCAAGCAGTGGTACACACACGTACATACACACAAACACACACACACACACATATATATATATATATATATATATATATATATATATATATATATATATATATAAACCAAATGTATGTATGTATGTATCTATATATATGTATGTATATATGTCTATATATATATATATATATATATATATATACATATACATAAATGTATATATAAAAATATGATAAGCCCTTTAATGGTTTAAGTAAAACTAGAGAGCGTACTATTAGAGTGAACAGTAAAAAGGACAGTTGTTAAAAAGTTTATACGAATAAGAGAAAAGGAATGACTGACGCAGAGGAATAATGAATAATGAGAGAGAGAGAGAGAGAGAGAGAGAGAGAGAGAGAGAGAGAGAGAGAGAGAGCGAGGAGAGACCTTTGGGTACATGGTAACAATAATATTGGTCATATCTATAAAGTAATTAATTTATGTCAAGAGAATTCATACGGAATACAAAAAAAAAAAAAAAAAAGAAAAATCGACAGATATTTAAGTACATAGTAACAATAATATTGTTTACATCTATATATTGAAGGTTATATAAAAACACATGAGAGAGAGAGAGAGAGAGAGAGAGAGAGAGAGAGAGAGAGCTTTGCAGAAGTTAGGCAATGGAAAGTAAAATAGGGTAATGATTATCCACTCTGTTCTTATTCACGAACTTAGGTCTTGCCTTTCCCAGATGATTATATTAATTATGATAATATTTGTGGGTCCTAATTTGACAAGAAATTCCCACATGATAAGGTGGTTCCATATGGAAATGTAGTAAAATTACTATTAAAATTAACCTATAACTTCTAAATTTAGGAAAATGGCCTTCCAAAATAGAATCACAATGTTAGCTTTATCATAAGACCCCATAGATTACTCATCGACAGTTCGTGGATTCCCAGCTAGCGTGATAATAATTTTAACGATAATAATATTTTTGATAATTTTAGTGATAATAATAATACTTTTAATGATTTTGATAATGATAATAATATGTTGAGAAATAACACCAACTCTTTTTTATCTAATCTCAGACTGCCATGATATTAATATTATCATAGAAGTGATTTAGAAGTTAATGATTGGGGATGAATCTCATCTTTATCATTATTTATTTTATCTTCTACCTTCTACTCACGCTTAAAAGGTATAAACAATTATTCTCAGTCTTGGTGGAAATCATATAATCAAGGGATTGAGAAAATTGATGTTTACATTATCTGTCTTTTAAATATTTCTTATATATGTTGAATCAATATTTTATAAAGAAATAACAATTTCATTTTCTTCTGCTTAGGGAAATCAGGGGCACTTGGCTCCCGGTCTACTCATTGACCCCTGTTATTAATATTGCTTTGAACCATGTATTACCAAATTTATAATTTTTGTTACTTTCAATTGCTTAGATTGTTATAAGTAAAAACGCCTTCTTTGTTCCCGAAGCTTTAAGAAAGTGAAGAATGTTAAAATTATAGGGCAAATGCGATCGTGTCTTGCGCACTCCATCTTCACTTCCGGTTCGTTCTCATTATTTTGCGTCTTGAGAAGACGAGGGAACTAGTTATGAAATGCTCAGGTACTTTACTTGTCTCAGAACACAGCGGAAGTAAGAGAGAGAGAGAGAGAGAGAGAGAGAGAGAGAGAGAGAGAGAGAGAGAGAGATATGACGCTTGTATCCATCTTTTCAGCTCCTGTCCTATTTTTTTGGAACTTTTATAGTTAATATTATGTTTTAACAAAGTCAATATATCCTGAGAATAGAGTAACACAAATGGGATACACGCTCAAGTCATCAACTAATTCTGGTTTACCTCCAACTCGAAAGATCCTTTCCAAATTAAGGCCGTTACTTCTGATTTTTATTCTTATTCCAGGTTATTAAGGTCTAGCAACAGAATAGTATCTTGTCATGTTTAGTTGTGTTTCCACGTTCCCAAGAAATGAAATAATCTTATTGGGCATCTACTCAATTGATTGCTCTATTTAAAAGTTATCTGGCGTCGTCATTGGACATCAGGCGGTTCTTTTAAAATTTGATGATTGCGTTATTATTCAACTTCCTTTTTTTTGCTTATATTATATCTTAAGCAACCCTCTTTAGTCCTGAAGCTGAATGGAGAAGCCTATATCCGGCATCATGCGAACAGGCGGCACCCGAAATCAAAGAATGAGCGTCAGAAAAAACTATATAGAGCTACCACGCCCCACTCATATTTGTGTCAATTCACTTAGTACTCATTATCCTCACTGAATTAAAGACTGCAAATTCATGGCGGGTTTAACCCTTTCCCTATCATTGGTAACTTAGTCAATATTTGAAAAAATGAAACATCTTTTCAAATCACCCAAACCAAACATGTTGGTATTCAATGAGAAAGAACTTGATAAGAGCTTTCCGATGGATATCAACAAGCAATCAATGATTTGTGTTGTCCTGAAATAATTTGCTACATCAGAAGGTTTGTCTAGTTCCCCCATGACAGTTAAAGTGCTAAAGAGTAAGAAATAAATTAGAAGGCAATATAGGCAAGTATGCGATGGCTTTCCGCTCGGGTACAGCTCAAAATAAGGCTCTGGAATGTGGGTTCCCCTGTGAGGGTGTTGCCTTCAAAGGGTGGACAGCCATGCAACTGACTATTGGACCATCTCACCCTCCTTCCCAGCTACCTGTTTCTCTCTTATTACTTACCCTCCAACTCTTTCCAATTATTCTCCCTTCCCACTTCCTCAATCTCCACGAACACCTCCAGCAGCCCCTCTTCATATTTGTATGTACTCTCTCTCTCTCTCTCTCTCTCTCTCTCTCTCTCTCTCTGCATATACATACAGACATATATATATATATATATATATATATATATATATATATGTATATATACTTATATATGTATAAATATGTATATATATGTATATATATATATATATACATACATATATTTATATATATATATATATATATATATATATATATATATATATATATATATAAATACACACATACATATATATATATATATATATATATATATATATATATATATATATATATATATATATATGTGTGTGTGTGTGTGTGTGCATGCATACATACACACAAATATATGTATATTTATATTCATATATGTACAGTATATATATGTATATATATATATATATATGTATATACATATATATATATATATATATATATATATATATATATACTGTATGTGTGTGTGTGTGTTTGTGCGTGTGTGTATGTATATGTGTATATACATATGTTTACATATATGGAAAAGAACCACAGGGAAAATGAAAATAGAAAATATAATGGTTATTTTGCATCTGAACATCGCGTATCCCTGTGATTTTTACGCACACACACACACACACACACACACACATATATATATATATATATATATATATATGTATGTGTATATACATATATATATATATCTATTTGCATGTATGTATGTATGTATGTATGTATGTATACCATTCCTATACTATGGTATTAATTGAAAAAAATCAAGATAACAGTTCTTGCTACATATATCAATTAACTGAACCATGTAACGAGACTCATCTATCGTTCACCTGATGAAGCTATTATGAACCTCAATACAGCAAACAAATAATCTTCCTTTGCCCTTGATGCCCTCCCGGTTCAACAAAGCCTCTTTTATTCTATTTATAAAAAATGTCTTTATAACCTATCTTGTTTTTTCTCTGTGTGACCAAACCTCCTGCGTTATGTGATCCACCGTTTCACCTGTTCTACCATTTTTAACTTTATCTATGACATGTATATATTGCTCCCCTTTCACCACTTGTTCATCCATATATGATGTTATTGTAATTCTTATCAATAGCTTGCAAATATCTTTTATTACATTCATTACTTTACAAATTTATTAGTTTAACCAAATCTTTAATCCTACTACCTTCTACTACATTTACTCAAAAATATCTATTTATAGCAACCATATATCTATTCTACCCTTATCACTACTAACATTTACTGTTCTAACTTCTTGACTGCCATTTATATTTTCAACTTTACTATCTGGTAATATTCACTTTTTTCTTCCATGCCCTCTAAATAAGCCTCTGCAACTTCTCTTTACTAATACCAACCACTTTTATTGTCTGCAAACATCAGCCTCTTTCCTCTCCATTTATGGTCTTTTATCATTGCATGTTATTGCATAATATTTGTTTTTATAAAGATTTCTAATGGCTCAAGTAAATTATCAACCACATATTTCATTTATACCATTTGCATCCACCTCTATGAATTCTAGCACGAGTATAATTCCATATGAACAAAGATATCCAAAAATATTCTAAGTTTATTAAAAAGCAAAGGCTATGTTGGCATATCAGGTTTCTTACAAAAGCACAGATACATTTCTCAAGTTCTACATAAATCTTTATATGATGAGATATATATATTGTGTTCTTAATCAGAACAACTGTTCTTCTTTCTAAAAGTTGTTAAAGATCACAGCTATCTAAAACTAATTATCATATTGAACCATAGTTGTTATAGTGTACTTTGTTATTTTCCTATTACAAAAGAGAAATTATATGCTTTTACGGGTTATTCTTTTGGGAAGTATGAATTGTAAATTATTCAACAGATGCTGTAACATCCAACACGACCTAAAATAATATGGCGTCCTTTGGCTGGAAGTGATTATTAAGATGGTGGCGCTCTGATTTGAATTTTCTTTTTTTTTTTTTAAGGGGGGGTGGATAAAATGAAGAGATTCCAAATCTAGTTTGGCCACTGTAAGAAAGCAGTCACAGAGGAAAAGATAAAGTAGGCCTACATAAAAGTACTCAAAATCTTATATCCAGGATGCTACCACTAAAAACTTAATGAATGAATGTATGTGTCCTAAGGTCGGAGTACGGAAACAATGGGTCAACTGGTCCTCCGCCATCACCAGTCCTGAGGTTGGTAGGTCAGCCAGTATGAGTATCAGTAATTAGTTTATTCTACTCTGACAGAGAGACTTCAATCAGCACTTGTCCCGTTTACGCAGATGAGCATACAAGCCAGATTTTCTGTAATTAGATTAGGATTTTGGCAATTTGCCTTTAGCGTGCCGTTACTGTTTTCACGTAGCTGACTGATTCAGTAGTTATGATCTTGCTTAGCAGCTTCGCTTCTGCATAGAGTATCGTGAGTCCTGGTCCACTACATGTGCTATTGCTTTTTTCCTTGGTGAATGATATAGTGTTTTACAAGCTGCAGTAGGAGTAGCAGGTAGCTTCAGCATTTAGAAAAAGAAAAAAAAATCACCACCTATTTCAGCAGAACTATTTTACACTCCACTAACTTTAGGATAATTCATTACCTTATAGCTAGAGGGACTGAGATAACGCATGAAACACTCTCTATCGCTTTTAGAAAAATTAGTAAATATATTTGTTATTCCTTTCCTGAAGTACTTGAGCTACAACTTTCAAATAATCTTTGAATTTTACTCTTTTTGCAATATCTATATGATTGGATGATTGTGTTTGTATATAATTAATTCCTTATGAAGAGAGACAAGGTACATACAAATTTATTTTGCTCTTTTACTAGTTGTTATGTATCATGGAAGCACCTGGAAGCTAGTAGAAATGGTGCAATAACGTCATTATATTTGTGTAATGTCAATTTTGACAAATGCAGAGAGGAAAGTAAGTGTCATGATGGTTCCTAATTTAGAAAGAAAGTGTTTTAGGTTTTGTAAATAGATTCGATCACAATTAGTTCTTTATAGCCTGATATAGATCGCTTATGCCATTCCTCTCAACATCCATTAACATAATGAAATTAATGAAAACCTCATGGACCTCTCTCTTCTAACTTACATAGAAAACTTTACACAAAAAAAATTTAGTTCACCTCGGATTATTCATCCAATAGCCTTTATAGTCAAATACTACTGAAGATAGTTAAAAAGGTAATAGTAAGGTTAGGGAGGCTAAACTCGTGTCGATGTAGATATTTGGACAATGTTAAAAACTAATATCAACATCAGCAAGTTTTCCAGTAGATGACACATTCTTTCATATGCAAGAAATTTGTCAAAACTTTCATACATCATTTGGTTGCTGTAGCATTTTTTAACCAGCACTAGTAGCAACAACAGCAATAGTAGTATTGACACTAGCAACTGAAAGTACAGGAAAATAGTGAGAGTATAATTCTTTATTATTTAGGAAACAAAATATTATGCCATTTTTTGCACTTAGGATTGGATCCTCATTCCATTATTTCTGTTGGTCATCTTCATAAACGCAAACATCATTTAGAAGTAAACATATGTATTGTATAAAATGAACGTAGTGTTCAGGTATTGACTTAAGAACTCTTCAAAAAGCTCATTGTTGGTATAAAGAAAATTTTGTAATCAGGATAGTATACTTTACCCTTAAAACCATATAGTATGTTGATTTTGCTTGAGCATCAGTTGTAAATTCTGTAAAAGAGCTTGTAATAAGTGTCTATTTTTTTCTATAAACCAGTGGTAGTAGTAGTCGTAGTAGTAGTAGTAGTAGTAGTAGCTTCTATTCTTTACATGCTAAAGCAACTAGCTTTCGCAGGAATATTTAGTCAAACTTTCATAAATCGCTTGTAGTACAAACACCTATATAAACCAAGTAACGGCACCCTCTAGACAGCCGTAGGTAACATTGGATTTAAAGGTATTTATAGAAAAAAAAATAAAACTTTTGTTCTTATTAAACTAATGAATGTGATCTGATAGCATTACTATATTTTTGAGAGCAGCGATAACCAAAATCAAACATTGCCACAGAACTTAATTAGGCTTAAAAGTTCCTTCGTAATTGAGTAAGCATAGTTCATAAAGCTTCAATTAATTAAGCTTTATAAACAATAACAAAAGTCATCCGATGATTAGACTACTTACTGGTTAGAGTTAAACTCAGTTTATGCTGATGAATCTAAGATGGAAGAAAATATTGTGGTGGTAACAAGATACTTGAATTAAATTCCTTAGCAATTGGCGAAGCAGTATAGTTATCCAGTGATAGGAGTGGCTTTGTTATTGCTATCATCAGTAGCAATAGTAGTAGGGAATTAAAATTATGATGACATAAGCAACGATAGTTATAAACACTGAAGGAAGAGTGCTGAGTACATAAATGATAATAATGTTAACTTAAAGAAAATAATAGTAGTAGCAACAGTACTAATAGTAGTAGTAGGGGCATGATTATCATCATAATAAACTATAAAAGCAGTAGAAGTGCAGTCTGCAAAATGGATAAATATAGTAGTAGTAATGATGATGATAATAATAACAGTGATAGCAGTATTAGCAACAGCCTAGACACAATTTTGATTATCTTTTTGATAACACCAATATCTAAGAGAAACAAGGGACATGAAAATGCATGATCAGAAATAATAAAAGTTATTAGAGATAATGATGTCACCATTGAGTGTAAGGATTTCACTTACGGTTCTTTGTAAACGTAGCCTAATATTAATTGGTGTGCCATCATGACACTGAATATGTCAATCACTTGACCAATTGAGAAATAGAAGTGTCCAATTGGCCACACTAGTAAAGTCTGTGTCCATTAGTTTCTATTCTATGGACTACACCGATTACATCAGTGTTCTCTGTCATAATGCTAATGTTGGTGCTCACTTGATCATACTATGTATGTTGGTGACCATTTGGTAATAATAACATCAGTGTTCACTTGACATTGTTGATTATAACGGTTTCACTTAACTGCACAGGTGCTTTAGTATCCAATTGTTTTCATTGATAATGATAATGGTACTTGAATACATTGATTACTTATAAACATTTGGCTACGGTGGCAATGCATGTGTCAAGTAAGTTGTACAAATAACGTCAGTGTCAGCTTGACTGCAATGATAACGTAGGTTTCGATTTGGTGACATGATTACTGATTTAAAGTTTTAAAGGCTTTAAAGGTCGTTCATGAATGACAGAGGCAAGGGACAGTGACACTGCCGTAGCTACCAGGACAATGCCCTAGAGACTAACCATATACACATATGATTAGCGCCCAAGCCCCCACACCACCCAAGCTAGAATCAGGGAGGGCCAGGCAAAGGTTGCTGGTGACTCAGCAGGTAGACCTATACGCTCCCCATCCTTAGCTCACAAGGATGGTGAGGTTACAGACACTAAAGAAGCTGTCAAGCTTGACCGGGACTTGAACCCCAGTCTCGTAATCGTAAGGCATTGAAGTTTCTATTGGGCTACCACAACATGCACATTATAGAAAAAAATTCAGATGGCTCCGAAAAATCATTTTCAGTGTGCTATGCCGTTCCCGGCTTGATCAGAAATAGGACAGTGAAGACAGTGTGTATCACACAGGGCAAAAGAGGCATACTGAACTTCCGGGATCTACCGCTTTCAAAATGTCTTGTAGTAGCCTATCCATCTGGCTCGTGAGTAAGCAGTGGTAAACTATCAAATAATTAGGTGAGTAAGCAGTGGTAAACTATCATATAATTAGATTTCCTTTCTGAAAAATCGATTGTATCAAAGAATTTCAACCAGATTTCATAAAGTTTTCAATTATAGCTTCATCGATTAAGCTAATGAAGGGCTGAACTATGAAAATTATAATTTTTTGTGCCTGGGTTGATGACACCAAATCTGAAATATTTTTTCTAACATAGAGTCCACTACCTTGGCCCAAGTTGCAAAGAATCAGGAGAATCATGAAATAGTTATATCGCTTGAGTATCTTGTATCTGTAAAGCGATGGAAGTAGAAGACGAGGAAGCAAAAAGGAGAAAACATGAAATAAAGTTATTGATCAAAACCAATCTCTTTCTTTACGTCTTAATTCTGTTCGATGAAAGGAAAGGAAGTCGGTGGAGTGAAGCTTCTCTTTAACCTTTTCATAAGAAGAATTAAAAAAAAAGAGAAAACAATAGATAGAATGGAATTAGTTCTGAAGCAAACGCCCAAAAGGAGGAATGAATATATAAGAGTCTTAATGGGGAAGACATCCTGAAGAAACATAAGATGAATTTATGGAAATAACAAGTGTTTTTATAGA
>NC_090746.1:47599666-47609666 GCF_036898095.1 Palaemon carinicauda
TCTCGCAGACCACGCTGTTAATCCTTGGTTATATATTATAAACAGAAAAAAATACAACCTCTATCTAGATCATGGTCAGGAAAATAGAGAGTAATAAGATTTTATCTTCCCATCCACAGCAAGTATGGTGCGTCGGACCCTGCCTGAGACTGTGGAAGATCAACATGGCCACTCTGAAGAAGTTCTGGGAAGCCTGGCTCTACGCCGTCTGTATGCCGATGTTCGAGACGTGTGGAATGTGTTGCGCGAAGGCGAACGTCAAGTACCAAAAGGTTCCGGACGCTGTTTCGGCGGAAACCTCTGCGGATTACTTCAACGTCTGAGGAGCCGGAATGGGGAGGGCAGAAGAGGAGTGGGGGAGGAAGAGGCAAAATTGAAATTAGAGCAAATAGGACACAGGGAAATAAAATTGGTAATTGGAGATACAGGGCTGATTATACGGATTTAGGTTTTGCTCATTAGGTAAAAGGTTTCTGTTATCATTGACAACTTTCATAAATATATGGCAATTGGGTTTGTAAAAGAAACCGATCGCCGAATCCTTTTGATGTTGCGGTTTACAAACAAAATTGTCATTAGTTAAGACTGCCTGTGACGATCAACTGCTAATGGTCTGAGTCCAGTACGACTTAAGACTGATACAAAGACTTAAAAGGACAAAGAATTGTCTAAGAACCCTTGTGGCTGTAATGCAAAGTTTAGTCTTTTCGTGTATTTATTGGATTTCTATCAAAGAAGCTGAAAATGATATGGTTCTAATTAAAAGACAGTGATTCTAAAGTCTAATACAATATTGAAGATCTCTTTCCTCATCTTGGAAATGATTACGGAAATACAGGTTTGCTAGTGAGCCTCAAATGATCATTCAATTAAAAATAAACTTAGCGGTATGTATTGAAACTGGTAACTTATAGATTTGATCAATTAAAAAATCAAAGTTTTTTAGGCATAATAGGGTCTTTATTTAAGTAGTTTAAGAAACTCAAAATTTCCAATGAATTACAAAATCAAAGTTCTTTTTAAAGCATACCATGATATTTGAGTAGCTTAATTCATTAAGAAACTCAAAATTTCCAATAGATTACAATATCAAAGTTTTTAAGCATACCACGATCTTTATTTTAGTATACTTCATTGAGAAATTTTCAATGACTTAATTGTTTTGCTAACGTTTGTGTTGAAATTTCAATGATTCTATTCGGATCTGGAATGAAACTACTAAAAACGCAACAGACCAAAGATCTAATCACTAATCATTTGTCGATAGATAAAAGTGTTTCATATGAGAGATTCTATTTTAGGTAAAAAATCAAGGTTTATGTGAATGAGAATCATTTCTATGTGTCGAATGTGTTAACTAAGTGCCTGACCTGCACATAAAGCACACAAGAAACATACTTATGCACATTCATGGTATCTAAAGTGACATGGAGTAAAAGGAAAGGTTATTTGGGTAATGAAACATTTAGATGGACTTTGTTTGTACACAAAATTTGAAAATAATTTTTTTTTTCTTTTTTGAGGATCGGTTTATGTTTCCGTGATCTGTTCATAAATAGACTTATCTTTCTCGAGTCAAGCAATCAATTGTGTTAAATAGTAATATAAGAAAAAATGTGAACGGGTCAGATCCTCACTACAAACATCACGTCTACTGCAGTCGTCACCCTAGACACCAGGAGCTGATTTATTTTAAAGCAAAAGTCAAGTTGCATTTCAATACATAATTACTTTCAAGGTAATTTATGATTGCATAATAATTCATTTTACACACATATCATTTGTGCATGTATACCTGTCTATGAATACACAGATATTCATGTATACATATTCACATAAAGATATATTTTTGTATTTTGATCTGAGCATATATATATATATATATATATATATATATATATATATATATATATATATATATATATATAGAAGCGAAGACAAACACATCATTATCCACTTAAAGTGCCTTGCACTTTCTTCTCTTTTTATTCTTAAAACTTCAAAACTGCCGAAAGTCCAAACTTTAAGGTAGATTGCTATCACAACGAGTGTGATGAAACAGTATGTACAAAGTGGCCTTTGATATAGGCAATATGTGTGTTATAGAATCATATAATCCTTATAATACCTAGATATTAAGTATGTCCACTGCGGCCTTCTTTAGAGCCACGTGACGTCACTGGGGAATGAATTGGTCTGTCACTAAAGATATTCTCCCAGATCTCAAATTTTCGGCGGAAGTAATTTCAGTACTTTATTTCTTGTCCAGCAAGATTCATTGTTGTATGTCATGAGAGTTGTTATGATTGGGAAGCAACATTAATTTTGTATAGCATATAAAGGGGTATGTAATGTAATCCATTATATTCCGCCAATGCATCACCCATAGGTCATCGCAAATTACATAATACTCTGACATCAAATTACAATGAACTCACTGCAGTTATGACGGCTTACACTTCATCCCTGAAAATTCCTGAAGTGACCTTGTGGCTTTGAAGGTAGTTGTTTCGCCAGCAGTGGGCCTCGCCTTGTGAGGAGACATGTATATGGATATTTGAACTTCTTAGTTTTCCTTTCAGCGTTTGAGTAATGCATATGGTTTTGCACCATTTTCATTAGTGCATTGATTGGCTTGTAAGAGAAACAATGGTACTTTTATTCACAACTCGAAAGTTAATTTGTCACTTTTCTCGGTAGTATGTTATATTTTAGTTTTAATGATATGATTATATTTATAGATATAGATATATATTTACACTTCATATGTGTGTATACATATTCATATACGCATGTATTGCTATGTTATTTTTGCAAGAATATTTACTTATATGAAAGCATATAACGATGGAAATATATGAATTCATATATGTGCATATATGCATTCACTGTGATAATTGTAATGTTTAGTAAATCATAGATATCATGACACACGAGTAAGTTTTTTTTTAAGCAGTGGTAAGATGACATCAGGAAAATATTAGACCAATGATTTGTTCTTGTGCCTTTGTCTTTCCGATGTCTGAAGCTTTTAGATTCTGCAGGGTGAAAAAACAAAACAAAATCAGACGGTTAATGCATAGTTGATATTCGTCTTATTTTTCACGAGTTTCTTTTTTTGTATACACATTTTGAAAATAAATGATTCTACTTGTACTGAAATATTTCTTAATTTTCCTCTCAATTGTTTTTAAATATGATTCTTACTGATATCTAAACTTTAATATTTTATTGATTAGTTTTGGTATTCCTTTCAGATAATTAAAAGACGTTCTAGGCATGAAAATGGGGTTGCCGCAATAAGTTTCAGATGTTTTTCCCTTCCCATAGATTCTAGATTCTATTATCTATAAGTCGGTGAAAGAAGTTCTCTGTGGTGGTTCCATATGGAGTTTCTAAATGTCAAACTGAAATTCTAATCAATGTTAAACGGAACAAGAGTGATTAGAAAATTTAGTTATTGTTGTTATAAGAATAGATTTCGAAATGGAAAGAATATTTGCTGATATGTACAGTAGTTTCTAAGAAATATTTTGCTCATCATCGTTCTTTCCATTGTATCTTTCAGTTTTAACAATCTTAGATACTGCCAACGAAGTATATCATTGGTAAAAATAACCTACTAAGTTAGAAAAGCACCGCCCTCTTTCCATAATCACCAAGTTTACAAGTTTTACATTATCTTCGAGTTCAAGATAAAATGGCAACGAAGCTTGCAGATCAACTCGTCCTTAACCTTCAGTTGACGTCTCTGTATTTTCATTGAATATCATCTATGTTTTGCACAAATTTATTTTCAGTCCTACATTTCTGCTTTCTATATTCAAATCTCCTATCATCTTTAGCAATTCCTTCCACAATGCACTAGATAGAACTAAGTCATCTACAAATCTTGAGTTGATAAGGTATTCCCCAATAATGTTAATTCCTACATTTTCTCAAACTAAATGCCTCAAAACTTCTTCTATGTAGGTTTTTTGTGAATAATTTAGGAGAAATAGGGTCTCCTTGCCTAACCCCTATTCTCAATTGAAATGTTCTCACTAAATTTATGCATCTTAGGATTGCTGTACTAATCATATAGACATCTTCAAGTGTTCTAACATAAGTGCCATCTATTCCTCGTCGTTGAAGGGTTTTCATGACTTAAAGTTTGAACAGAATCAAAAGCTTTCTCATAGTCTTTAAATGACATAAGTAGTGGTTTGTCATTCTCTGTTGATTTTCCCATTAGCTTGTTAATTACAAGGATATGGTCAATTGTTGAATACCCGCTACTAAAACCTGCCTGCTCTCTTGGTTGATTGAAGTCTAGTTTTCTTTCCATTGTGCTAGATACGATTTTTGTAAATATTTCATATATTACTCAGAGTATGCTTAGGCTACTGGGGGTTATTTTTCAGGTCTTTTGTGTCTTTATTTTTGCGAAATAATATAAAGAGATTTACAATTATGAAATATCCTCCATCTATTATTAAATCATTTAATAGGCCATCTTCTTCTGCCTTATCTCTTTTCATGCCTTTTAATGTTTTTTAAACTTCTTGTTACTTTGGGTACCGGCTCATATGTTTCATTTTTGCAATTGGTTACATGAAATCGTCCAAGAATATATTAATTTTTTGTTGCCACAATCTGCTGTCAGTTGCCAGGAATTGCATCTAAGAGTGCTTCCTCGTATAAAAATGTCTTCAAACCTTAGCCCCACATCCGAAAAAACTATCCTAGGCCCCTGGTACATATATCAAAACAAGGCACACTTTATAGAGCATTGATATCTATAATTGGGCTTATGTTCAGTTAACAACGTACTTGCTGCGGACATGAATATATTTTGGTTAAATTTGGGGTTTTTGATTCTATGGCTTTCTATGGCTGAGTTCCAACTCTTTCCTTTTAGAATATTAGGATTTGCACTATGTACTTTTATACCACATATTATCTGTATTTTACATATAATTACCATAACTTAGAGCTTAAAGTCAGAAGAAAAATAATATTATCGGAATTGAGAATTTCTCATGCATTAATTAAAAAAACTACCATAAAAGTATGTTTCAGTAATCCTACACTTCTTCAAATTCGAATAGAATTCAAGTTTTTCTACTTCTTGTCAAAACATGGCATCAAACGTCCCTTTTCTATTCATGTTAATGATTCTATCCAATTGGAAAAGGGTAATATATTAATACTTATATAGAAATATGTGACAGGTGTAAATTATACTTAGTTCAAATTAAGTGTGCTTTTTTTAGCTCTTTTTAAACTAAAATGACGTCATGGAAGGGTCCAGAATGCAAGGATTAAAGAGCTTTACACATTTTTTCTTTTCATGACCAATAGATGGCATTAGAAGGTAGTTCTAAATTGCTAATTACCCCCATCATCCACTCATTATAATTTTCATTATTTCATTTCTGTTTCTATTTGGCACAAATTTTCCACAAAGCAGACGCACGTGAACTTGAAGTTCCATGTTGCCTGGCTACAACTTGATTGGCTGGAAATTACACCTTTCTTTGTAAATGTCACAGAAATATTTCCTCAGCAAACAATCGTTAGTTCAATTACATTTGGGGGTCGGGGGTTGGTGGGTTATGGTTGCCAAATGTACTGAAACTGGTGAGATAATAGAGTAATTACACAGTTATTTGATCTAATTTTAACTATATTTTTATGAAACCGAAATATGATTAATATGTTTCATGGTATGGCATGTATTGTTCGTAAAAACTACGTAGAATATCAATACGGATACATTTCAAAAAGCACATTAACGCAGACTTCTCTAGCTCTCTCCCTTACACCGTGATAAGTTTTACTTTACCGCCAATAGATGGCATCAGAGGCACCTTGTCTAAACTAATATAGTTTATTATTTGAAGCCACGTGTGTCAAAAAAGTGTTGAAGTATGGTAGAGACTAGAGAAATGTTAGTTGGTAAATTGTCCAACGACTGTTTCCTTATTAGCAATGAACATTTTTATCAGAAATTGATGTGAATTTTTTTCATATGATATGGGAAGCAGCCCGAGTTTACTTATGGAAGGGTTTAGCATTTAATTTCTTCATCAAAACACATGAATTGAAGATCATTTCCATGCACCCAGTGACCAAGATAACAATCATCATCATAGTTAAGGGTGGTGGGACGGGTTCGGGACAGCCCTACCAAGTGGAATTTCCTTGAGTGAAGAATATCATTATTTATTTCATTTCAAATAATTTAAAGAGTAATAGTTATATGCCGGAAGGTGCAAGACAATGGTGTAATTTGATGTTCTAATAATAAGCGTAATCAACATAGACAAATCGAATAATGAAAAAGAAAAAGGTCACATGTCTGTGGCTTCGCCGCGCCTATATGTGTTGCGCCATCCGCCTGTGAATTTGTGTTTGTTAATAAGGGCGTTCCATAGTGTAAATCATTCTTAAAATAAGCCATATCATCATTTCCTTAGTAAATGTATGCATGTCAGTAAAGCTGTTTCTTGGTTCAATATAGGTTGAAAGAATCCATAAAGATATATATATATATATATATATATATATATATATATATATATATATATATATATATATATATGTGAATATATATATATATATATATATATATATATATATATATATATATATATATATATATGTATATATGTATATATATCATTAATATTTTCCCGTAAAAGTAACGGCCACGGTCTTCGCATGGAGAGAGAGAGAGAGAGAGAGAGAGAGAGAGAGAGAGAGAGAGAGAGAGAGAGATCACATACAAGACAGAATGGCTGATTTCTGCAAATGAATCAGAAGAGACGGAGTATACTTATAACAAGAAGAGCCAATGTTTATTTATGTAAGTGAAGAGTGGATGTTGCATTAAGCTATTAAAACCCATTTCTTCCCAAATTTTTTTTTTCTTTGGATTTCAAATTTTTACACTAAATCTAGTTCATAAGGATCCAAAATCAGTAGAATACATAATTTTTTTCAGCTGCATTCATTGTACAATGAATAATGGAGTGTGACATATATGTCACGCTAGGCAGTAACGAGTACATTTGGGGGAAATATGAAAAATTCTGTTCTATTTTGAAAGGTTTATTGTTTGCTGTTATATAAGTGACATAACTAAATACAAAAGAAGTCTACTGTTTTCATACATGAACTACCGTAGTCACAACCACCAAATGAATGGAATTTGAAAATTACAATAAAAAAACAAGCCAAAAGAAATAGTCATTGTATTAAATCTTGCACTTAGAATCAAAACAAAGATTAAATTGCCAGTTCAAAATGCTAACATAAGATAATCAACTTTTCATTGCAACTGATACATCATGTGGCACATCATTGAAGTCTATTTTGTGTGAAATGCTAAATTGAAAGACAAACACAGACCTACATCACACTTATTACACTGACTGGAAGGAGATTTGCTACACAGATTTCCAGCACATCTACGTCTTTTCTTGTTTGGGGTCTCTATCAGGTAGTGTTCTATTCCATCAAAACGAATGTCATCAAGAACTCTCTTACAACCTGTTTCCCCCTGGGAAGGTCTCCCAGGCCCTTTAGGAGGGATCCCATATCTCTTCAGATAGCTTTCAGCAATCTGTTCTTTGAAATCTAGCTGAGGTAAACATCCACCTGACTTTTTATGAAGAATCCAAGCATTTTGCACTGATACATCTAATAACCAGGTAAAAATACACCACCACCACTTCTTACCCCTAATAGATACTCTATAATTATTCACATTCTGGTCTTGACGGTCAGTTCCACCCATGTGGTTATTGTATTCTCGAATAACTAATGGGCAGTCAACTTCAATATTTTTTTTCTCTTTTTGAGAGTATCTTTTCACCTTACATGAGCAGTTGATGCAATGGTGACAACCGAATTACCCATCCATCTGCATAATGAAATGTTATTTGCCTTATCTATGATGAAGTCTGATGTTCCCCTTTTTTCTTTTTTCATCTCAGAAACTGCTTTCAAAGGGCATTTTTTCAGCCTATTGTCTCTTATTGTTCCCGTAGCAGTATAGTTTTGCTCACTCAGGTGTTGGAGAAGAGGAAAAGAGGTAAAAAGGTTATGAAAGTAATAGCTGTATGGGAGTTGTATTTTATCATCTGGCCATGACTTTATATTTTTCAGAACAGTGGCTCCACATTTGCCAAACGCTTTCTCCTCATATGAATTACCTTCATATGTTTTACCTTGGTATAAGTCAAAGCTTACTAAATAGCCTGCATCAGTATTCAGGCACCAAACTTTATAACCAAAGCGTATTGGTTTGTTTCGAATACACTGCTTGCATCCATGGCGGCCAAAATATTCAACCATTGCCTCGTCATGAGATAGATGCTGCTCTGGTTGAAAATGAGACAAAAATCGAGTGGAAAGTACCCTTATCAGGGGACGGAGTTTAGCATATTTATCTGAATCATCAAGATTAGTATTATCTGCTAAATGTATGAACTGCATTATTTTATCAAATCTGTTCCTTCTCATTGCAGAATACACTGCCTCATTTCTAGTCACTGGAGAATTCTTCCAGTAAAGTCTCCGTGATGGAACTGGAACAATGCCAGATAAAAGTAATATGCCAAGGAAAACCTTTAGTTCTTTTTTATTTGTTGAGAAGGAAATTTCTCCCTTGTAACGAGCATAAAGAGCTGACTGTTCTATTATCAATCTGAAAACTTCCTCATCAAAAAACAATTCGAATAATTCACATGGTGATAAGTTCCGGTATTGACTGTAATTCGCCTCAGGAAAAATTGGTTTTGGTGAAGAAAATGTTGCCTTTCTAGTCCACTTTGGAGTTTTGAAGCAATAACTAGAGTCATCATAGTTCTCCAAGTCCTCTCCTAAATTTCCAAGCCGAACTCCATTTGGAAGAGCTGCTTCACCTGCAGCATCTAATTGTTTACCAGAGAGATTATCAATTAGACCACCTTGATCTTCATCAGCAGAATCTTCGTCAGTCAGACCATCATCAGCAGGCTCAATAAAAACATCTGCAGCAATATCTTCTTTCTCTAACTCTGCTAGTATTTCATTGACAGTCAGAGACCTGAAAAAAAAACGTGTTATCTCTGGATTAAATTTAACAAAGTAACTTATTAATGAGTTAAAATAACTAAAAGTGTAGTAAAGTAAAGTAAAAGAAAGAAAATGAAGCCATAGAATGTTTTATATCACTAGAAAGATATTACTATCAGTTTACATACAGTAAAATAGAAAAAGGCATAAATGTCCCTGTATCATCCTAGCGTAACATATATGTCACAGAAAATATAAAATGCACTGCTGCCAATATTATAAATCTTAGATATTCATTATTAGCACAGACATTTCTCTATAGCCATATTTCAAGTATTTTATCAAAAAACAATACAATATATCTAATGAAAATGGCAAAATAATACTCACTTTTTGCCTGAACTCATTTTCACACCGGAGCAAAAACAGCACTTCTGCACAGAACGGTGTCACTCCCTTGAATGAACTTCTATTCCTGTAAAAACTTGTATGCAAGTAGATACATGTATTAGCTCTCACACACAGGACCTATCATGAAACAAGTTTCAACATGTAAACGTGTGGTGTAAGTTAACTGAACATATGTTCAACATGTAAACGTGTGGTGTAAGTTAACTGAACATATGTTCTACGTAACATATATGTCACGCTAGTACAAAATGGGTAGATATATGACAATTATTTGCCATCATTCATTTTTTATTAGTACGAGTGTTGGTCGGGATGTTTTTAAGGAATTTGGTGCTGGACATAGAATTAAAGACGATAGTTTAGAGAGACGGAAATGTAAATCTTTATTTATATCCTCCGGGATTAATGAGGATATAAATAAAGATTTACTCTATACAAAAGTTTATTTCAAAGGAACAGTTTCTTTTGCAACGATATCAAAGTTAGTTTAAATCATTGACAATAAATCACTAGAAAGGTTTCCCTTTTTTTGCATTTTGATTCG
>NC_090746.1:47614666-47639666 GCF_036898095.1 Palaemon carinicauda
TGAATTCATATATGGCTTAATAGCTTTCAGTTTGTTTCCTTCTATTATTTGTATAGATTTCTTGTATAATTAGCTGTATCGTATATGATAACTGGATTAGTTTATTATATGAAAGACTACGAAAAGCTATTTTGCAGGTGAAAATCATATATAGCTTAATGCCTTTCAGTTGGTTTCTTTCTGTTATTTAGATGGATATCTTGTATGAATTTTATTTCTTGTATAGTTAGTTGTATTAGATATAATTATAAGGCCAGTTTGTTGTATTCAAGACTACTAACTAAGAGTTATTCTGCAAGTGAAATTCATATATGGTTTAATAGTTTTCAGTTGGTTTCCATCTCTCTCTCTCTCTCTCTCTCTCTCTCTCTCTCTCTCTCTCTCTCTCTCTCTCTCTCTCTCTCTCTGGCGACTGGAGGACCACTATAAACGCCATGTTCTAAGTTTTCTCTAAAATTGCGTTGAAAAGCTATAGCTACTTATATAAAAATTACTGTGAATTGCTTGTGTTGGGGAATTGAAATGTCATAAGCATTCGCATTGTAATTACTTGAAACACTACTTGCTTGTATTTATTTAAACCCCATATATATATATATATATATATATATATATATATATACTGTCTGTATATATGTATATATATATATATATATATATATATATATATATATATATATACACACAAACACACACACACACATATATACATATATATATACATATATATATATATATATATATATATATATATATATATATATATAATATAAAACATACAAAAAAGACAGTCAAAATTGAAATTGAAATCATAAACACAGTTACAAGTAACATCTGGAGATAAAATAAAATTAACTAAGAGAAAAGTATCTTAAAATTAAATATAAAAAAATTAAAATTGTCTAAGGAGACCAACCTGTCTGGAACAGACTAAAGAACTGAGTGACTATCTGAAGGACAGCATTCAGGAATAAGATTCTAAATTTGCCGGCAGAGGGGGACAGAGGATAATTGGCTGTTTAGTTTGGGAGCCTTTTCTTTAATCATTAACGACTCTGATACTAGTAGAGAGGAGTTGTTTGGCGCTTGAGCAATGATTTCAAAGTTTTTATATGCAATGTTGGTCTTGCATTTACTTGCATGTTCTCTGATGGTTGAGAATTCTTTGGTTTTGAGCGTACATCCAGTTCTATGACTCACTCCCCGATGAGCATCTATACGAACTTTCAGCAATCTTTTTGTGGAACCCACATAATTTCCGAGATTACATCTCGGACAAGTAAACATATAGACCACTGAAGAACGCATTAGATCGGGGAGAGAATCCTTAATTCTAAAAATAGATCCCACTGTCAGGGGATTCTTAAAAATAAATTTAAGATCCAGACTCGGAAAATTGTTTAAAATGACTTTTTTTAATTTGTTTCCCATATTTTCCGTTATTAATAAAAGGCAAAGAAGCATAGAAAATCATTTTTGGTACTATAGGAACTTGAAGTTTAGGTTGGTAATGTTTGGTCAGAAATTTGTTAACTAATCTATAAAATATTTTAGTTGGAAAATAGATGATACGTTAGCTACTTTTAAGCAAAAGGAACATGCTGCTAGGTTTTTAGATTTCATCAATAACGTTCATCCAAACATCAAGTTCACAATTGAGGAGGAAGAAAATAACAAGTTACCATACCTTGACATTAACATCTCAAGAGGGCAGACACGTCTAGAAACTAGCGTATTTAGAAAAAAGACGTTCACTGGTTTAGGCACTAATTTTTTTAGCTTTTGCTTTTATAATTTTAAATTAAATGCCGTAACAACCCTGATCTGCAGGCATTTCATCTTTCGTCTGACTGGACATCCTTTCATAATGAAATAGTTTTTTTGAAGCAGCATTTCAAGAATAACTGTTTTCCAACTAAAATATTTTATAGATTAGTTAACAAATTTCTGACCAAACATTACCAACCTAAACTTCAAGTTCCTACAGTACCAAAAATGATTTTCTATGCTTCTTTGCCTTTTATCAATAACGGAAAATATGGGAAACAAATTAAAAAAGTCATTTTAAACAATTTTCCGAGTCTGGATTTTAAATTTATTTTTAAGAATCCCCTGACAGTGGGATCTATGTTTAGAATTAAGGATTCTCTCCCCGATCTAATGCGTTCTTCAGTGGTCTATATGTTTACTTGTCCGAGATGTAATCTCGGAAATTATGTGGGTTCCACAAAAAGATTGCTGAAAGTTCGTATAGATGCTCATCGGGGAGTGAGTCATAGAACTGGATGTACGCTCAAAACCAAAGAATTCTCAACCATCAGAGAACATGCAAGTAAATGCAAGACCAACATTGCATATAAAAACTTTGAAATCATTGCTCAAGCGCCAAACAACTCCTCTCTACTAGTATCAGAGTCGTTAATGATTAAAGAAAAGGCTCCCAAACTAAACAGCCAATTATCCTCTGTCCCCCTCTGCCGGCAAATTTAGAATCTTATTCCTGAATGCTGTCCTTCAGATAGTCACTCAGTTCTTTAGTCTGTTCCAGACAGGTTGGTCTCCTTAGACAATTTTAATTTTTTTATATTTAATTCTAAGATACTTTTCTCTTAGTTAATTTTATTTTATCTCCAGATTTTACTTGTAACTGTGTTTATATATATACATATATATATATATATATATATATATATATATATATATATATATATGTGTGTGTGTGTATATGTATATATATATATATATATATATATATATATATATATACATATATATACACACTCATATATATATGCACACACACACACACACACACACACACACACATATATATATATATATATATATATATATATATATATATATATATATATACTATAATTTATGGTTCCAGCTTTCCTAATAAAAAATAAAACCTGCTTACACTCATTTTCAAATAATCTCTGAAATCTTTTACATGGTCATCTTATAGTTATTATCAATACTTGCTAATATACAACATTAGTTAGAAAAGCAGGTTGCTATAAGCCCAAGGGCTCCACCAGGGAAAATATCTCAGTGCGGAAAGGAAATAAGGAAATAAACTACAAGAGAAGTAATTAACGATAAAATATTTTTAGAATAGTAACAACATCAATACAAACCTTCCTTATATAAATTATAAAAACTTGAAAAAACAAGAGGAAGTGAGATAAAAAAAGGAATGTGTGCCCGAGTGTACCCTCAAGCAGAAAACTCTAATCCAAGACAACAAAAGACCATGGTACAGAGGCTATGGCCCTATCCAAGACCAGAGAACAATGGATTGATTTTGGAGTGTCCTCCTAGAAGAGCTGCTTACCATAATACCTGAAGAGAGACTTCTGATCTTACCAAGAGGAGAGTAGCCACTGAACAATTACATTGCAGTAGTTAACCCTTTGGGCGAAAAAGAACTGTTTGGGAATCTCAGTGTTGTCAAGTGTATGAGGACAGAGGGGAATGTGGAAAGAATATTCTAGACTATTCAGTGTATGTGTAGGCAAAGAAATATGAGCCGTACCCAGAGAGATGGATCCAATGTAATACTGTCTGGCCAGTCAAAGGAGCTAATAACTCTCTTTAGTGTTGTTGTGTGGCTGCCATACATAATTCTTTTACTGCGACATTCTCTGTATCAAATTCTCTTCTTTTTCATCATACACAAAGTAATTATCATGCTACACAATATCTCGTTCTTTGTGGTAGGCACCATGTTTATTGTAACGCACTGAACACACTACTGGGATCATCGGGCACACCCATCTCTCCATCAACCCAACATTCACGGGTAAGCCCGCCAGAATTTGCCCGTCAACCCGGAGTATGTTGATCTATCCTGCTCATGTGGACAAGCCTTAAGTTTTGCCATCTTCATCATAAGGATTCAGTACAGTACAGTTTTCCAGCTGTGACCAGATTATAAAATGATTTTGTAAATTTGGTATTATGATCAGTGGAACTTCCGAACCTCAAACTATCTGCAAATGCTTTTATGCTAAACAGGCACACGTCTCCTTTCAAAATTTATATATAACTTATCTCACATCATTACTGATCTTAATATAATTCCTATTTTAATTACTTTCTTCATATAAAATGCATTTATTATTTTTTTTCCTTTCTGCACTAGGCTGTTTTTGTTTTTGGAGTTCTTGGCTTTGTAACATTTTGATTTTCTATATAATTTCTAGTTTATTTAGTAATAATACAAATGGTAATAATAGAAGCTCTGAAAAGACCAAGTCCCTCCTGAATCATCCAGAGATTCTAGGACCAGATACATGTTCTGAAGCTTCTTTTTAATCGGACCAATATCGATATTACCGTAAGAAAACAATGTGAGTTTTTTTTTCTCTCTGTTATATTTACAAACGACTTTTCAAAATCAGATGAGTATTTATTTTTTTTTTTAAATTTCCTTTCAGATAAATTACAAAAATACAAAAATAAAAGTAACAATTTTATAGGAAAATGAAACTTTACACACTTAATGCATATATGTATTTATATATAAACACACATATAATGCATATATATGTATATATGTATATATATTTACATATATATATATATATATATATATATATATATATATATATATATATATATAGAATTTAATCTCTTTTTACGTTAGTAAAAAGCTAGCGATATACGAGAGCCCAGCCTCCTTTGATTGGTAAGAATTTAACAACACTCAGCATTGTTTTCAGCCATGAGTTCGGATTGGTTAATCTTCTCTTCCGTCCTCTGCCATCTCGCAAGATTCTACAAAGATAAATGCAAGTCACCATGGAGATATATATAGATATATACTGATATATATATAGATATATACATATATATATATATATATATATATATATATATATATATATATATATATATATATATCGATATATATATATATATATATATATATATATATATATATATATATATATATATATATATATATATATATATATATATATATATATATATATATATATATATATATATATATATATATATATATATATATATATATATATATATATATATATATATATATATATATATATATATATATATATATATATATATATATATATATATATATATACTGTATATATATATATATATATATATATATATATATATATATATATATATATATATATATATGTATATGTATATATATATGTAAACATCATTCATGCATACGCGCACACACACACACACATATATATATATATATATATATATATATATACTGTATATATATATATATATATATATATATATATATATATATATAATGTGTGTGACTGAAAGTACATATGCCTTAGTGCGTCTTATTATGTGGCAGAAGATTGAATATTTCAAATCAGGTTTGGAAAGGTAGTTAAAGAAGAAAGATTAGGTATAAGACAAAAATAGTAATTCGAGCTATAAATGATAATCAAGATAATTAATGTAATAAATAAAAGATACACTTTACGTTGAATGAATAAGGTATTTTAAGAAAAACGTTTCAAGAGGAAGAGTATAAAGTAATGATAATACGTGAAATATTTACAAACAATTAAGAACTTTGAAATTTATATTATGCAATAAAAGAATATGATAATTTACATAAATTATTAATGCTGATTTTTTTTTTTTCATAGAAATTACCTTTCTTATATATGACGAGTGCCTCTTCCTCCTTCTTTGCATGGCACCTCCTATGCGGAAAAAATGTACAACATGATTAAATTAATTTAAGCTAAATTAAATGTAATTTGGTTACCTTATAATTCCCTTTTAGGCAATGTCCCGAATAATGTAATTCACTCGTAAAGAGTTCCAAAAAATGAACCCTAAAAAGTAAGACAGAATGATATACTTTCAGAAAGATAGAAAAAGCAAAACTTTTTAATTTTCGAGTATCCGTAAATTTTGGAACTTCCAAGTGACCTCTGTTACTATGCATAAACTGGATTTTTTTTCCTAGGCCACTCATATATGGTAGAGGCAAGGGGTAGTGCCCTGGCTAGTAGGACAATGGCCTGAATACAGACCATATATACATACGATCCACCCAAGCTACGACCAGGAAAAGCAAGCAATGAGTGCTGATGACTCAGCAGGTAGACCTATAGGCTCCCTCAAACACCCCATTCTTTAGCTCACAAGGATGGTGAGGTTACAGTAACTACGAGATGCTATCGAGTTTGAGCGGGACTAACTCCAGTCCGGTGGTCGCCAGGTAGGGTCGCCACCAAAAATTAGGTCACTGACATACGATATTCTGCTTTATGAAATGTTGCTAGAAGGTTTGAAATTTCATGTTATTTTAAGGTAAATATTTATTTTACTAATTGGAGCTTTTATTTGAAGGCTGATAACTTAGCTGAACTTACTGAGATAGACAAAAGTCAGTGAGGAGGAGTTGAAGGTGTGTGAAAGAAATGGGAGCTGAGAGGTGAGGTACTTCAAAAGAAAAGAGACAAAACAATATATCTTTCAATTTTCAAGTAATTTCAATATTAACATCTAAATATGTAAAATCTTTCTTATTGGCACGGTAAAGAGATGGTGTTTACAATTTCAACCAAATGGTCCAAATAAAATATCATACATATGAATACCATAGTTACGAACGTGACCAGTAAATTTAAACTATACAAGCATTTACTATTTTTTGAGTAGGGAATAGTCTACACAACTAGGAATAGATGTGAAACTGACATTTTACTAGATATTTTAGAAATGAGATCGACATATATTTAGGAGAAAAGACTAAAAAAAGTTAATTTGGTGTTGGTTGTTCTAAAAAAAAAGCGTTGAAAATCTAATCTGCTTAATAATTTGCACGAGTGAAAATTTCTCATGGCAATGTTTATTGTAAATTTTCTTAACCTGTAATTTCTTTCATGAAGGGAGAACTCAATTTCAGATGGAATATGACTATTGCGTGGAGGATAATATAATATTTTTTTTCCTTCAAAGTTGTGTTACAAAAGGATTGTATCATTTTCCAAATTAACATTTAATTAACAGACAATATTCAATGGAAAACTAATCAACATACTGACTTCTGTAGATAGCGACTTGACAACAAGAATTATCACTGACTTCAAGACGATCAACATCAAAATGAATATCACGATCAGCGCTCCTTCCACACAAAGGATCACAAACAGCACAAAGTGTATGTTCTGTTCTTGAGTCAACACGGTCATTGGGTCCTTGAGTTGCTGCCAGACCGTTTGCCAGTGCTGAGGTTCCCCTGAGTGAGGGAAAGATACGCATCGTTAATACTAGTAGAGGTAATAATAATAATAATAATAATAATAATAATAATAATAATAATAATAATAATAATAATAATAACGTTTAGCCTATTTAGTTATTAGCTATCTTCTTCAGGTACCTTTAAGAAAGAATTTAACTGTTATGTTATACCTCAATTACAAAGAATTTTCTCTAAAATTTCGTAAAATACCCACCACTACCGAAATTCTCTTTACATTAGAAGAAAACAAGAAAATACAACTCTTATTGTTTCAAAAGGGATTAAAAAGTAACAGACAAGGATTTACAGGTGACATCCTCTCTTATGGTAACCTTGTGGAAATGTTCCTGGTTACACATCTGTTAGTAATCGATGGATGGGGAGTTGATCGGGGCCCATAATCTATGCTGCTGTGTCATCAGCAGCCATTGGCTAGTCATCCCTGGTCATCGATAGTTTGGATAAGAGCTCTGGGTAATAGTGCAAAACAACAGCCAGCCGTTGAGCTGGTACCACTAGGAAATTATTGGGTCCTTTGGCCTGATAGTGCTACATTGGACCCCTCTCTGGTTATTGCTCATTTTTACACTGCTTATACATAACCGAATAGTTTGACCTATACTTTACACATTCTCCTATTTCCTCATACACCTAGTAATACTTAGATAAATCAATAATGTTTCTTCATTCAAGAGGTTAACTATTGCACTGTAATTGTTCAGTGGCTACTTTCTTCTTGGTAAACCAGCTAAGGAAAACAGCTCTTCTAGGAGGACACTCCAAAATCAAACAATTGCTCTCTAGTCTTGAGTAGTGCCATAGCCTCTGTACCATGGTCTTCCACCGTCTTGAGTAAGAGTTCCCCATTTGTTTCCTCAGTTCCTTTCCTCACTGGGCTATTTTCCTTGTTGGAACCCTTTGGCTTATAACATCCTGGTTTTCCAACTAGGTTTGTAGCTTAGCAATAATGATAATAATAATAATAATAATAATAATGGATGCTGATCATATGTTTACATGGCACTGCACAATGTCCTACTCCTTACCCCAGCTGCTTATGAGGATACTATGGAGGTTTGACTTTTAAACGCAGTTTGGAGTGAGTTTCAACTAAATTACTTTTCCATCTTTAAATCATCATCTCTGTCCAGTCGTTATCATCAAAGAAATAATGGTATAGTGGTATTCCGTTATCACCTTCGTATTTTAAGGAATAAGAGCCATTCCATTATTTACAAAGATGAAGATGAAATAATGACTGCATGTAGACCTGAGTAGACGCATACTCAAAGGGCAAAAGAAAATAATATAAGAACTGAACGTAGTAATCAGGAAAATAGATGGCGATGGAGTGAATGTCATGTGTTGTATCTTGTGAGGCAGATCTGGTAAATATGATGCTGAGGATTTTGAAAGGAAGTTCAAGTAATGGATTCCAGATTTCGTTTAATTGAAGAACAAATGAATAAGAGAGGAATGAGAAACGTTTCATTGCGGTAGAAGGGCAGGCGTAGAGGTAGAATGCCTCTGCTATGATCCGGGTATTGCCAAGACAGTGTGCAAACAATAGCAATTTTCGTCATATGGTAATAACGATTATCACTTTGGCAAACAAAACAAAAACACATGGGTAAGATGAAGAGACATGTACTTTTAAGTAGAAAGTTTTCGATATTTTGAAGAACCTGAAGAAAGAAATGCAGTTCATGGAAAAGTACTATGCACTTTCTTTTCAAGTACTACCTTGCATATCTGTGATGCCAAGGACTCCAATTGAGTACGACTCTCCGTGCTCTAAAGGACAATTTTGAAATCCTCCGTAAGTATTGCCATCACCCACTTCAATTTGACCGTAAGTCTGAAAGGAAAGAGAATAGCAACTTTAATATGGTTTAGTTAAACTTTTCATGCGAACTGAGTTTTATCACTGTAGTTATTTGAAATTAAATTTACCACTATTTTCCAATGTTTTAAAATAATTTATGTAACTTTTTCATTTCATGAGGAGTCTTTGAGATTTACAGAATTAATAGACATTAATTCATTATGCAGTTGGTGGTATATTCTAGAAATAATAGAATTTTAATTATAAACACATAGTTCTAGTGAGGTGCATTTGGTTGAAGTTTGTTCTCTGTCTATATGGGCAAATTAACATTTTAAAAGGTTTTCCGAAATTTGTATTGATGTAGACTTAAATACAGGACTTAGAATACCAATGACTTGAGCAGATCCTGGCTCAACATACATTTAAAAAAGAATGTTTCTTCGTGTAAAATCAGGTTTCAGAGATGCTTTAGTGAAACTCCGATACATCTTCTCCATTTAAACATGGTAACTATTGTCGGCTGTAGCAGTTGCTTTGACCAATTCTCTTATTATCATTATTATCACTATAGCTAAGCTACAACCCTACTTGAAAAAGAAGGATGCTATAGGCCCAATGGCTCAAGAAGGGAAAATAGCCTAGTGGGAAAAGGAAACAAGGAAATGAATAAGAAAAATGAAGCAATAAAACATTGAAGATTATTTTACTCACTGCAGGAAGAACAGCAGCAATCCAGATTGGTTTTCCACACAAATGTTTTTCTTGAGAATTTTCTTGTCTGCTTCTGAAATCGCTCAGAAGCTCGAGGCTTTTATTTCTTATGTCGTGTCTTTGGATCTGGATATCTTTCTTGATACGTTCAACAAATACCACGAGGTTGCTGTGATTAGTAGAAATACAAATATGATTGATTTGTATTTAATAAGAACGCTTCTCCAAGAAGTAATGAAATAGCTATGATCAAAAGTAGAAATGTATTCTTTAAGTAATAAGGACAGACACTCAGCCCTATTTGAACGAAGATGTAAGAGAAAATATCATCATTTCTTTTAAACGAACAAAAAACATATTTATTCAGGTACGTTAATTCATGTTTTTTTTTATTTATTTATTTTTTTCAACTGAAATTAACAACGAAATTTACACACAATAACTCAGAGAATGACCTTACGTTTCGGATTCTCCTGCGTTAGTAAGTTTCGGTAGGGTCAGTGGAATAGTAGAATTGGTAACCATGTTGTTATTTCTTCGAACAGAACCCCGGAATACTGGCAAAGGTCTTGTAGACATCTCGATCTCCAATCTCTCCCCACAGAACATAACGTTACAGCAGTAGGCCTCTATTGTATACTTGGTCCCCGATGACAGATTCTCAATCTATGGAAAAAAAAAAACACATTCTGTAAATGGATATGCAAACCTGTCTATGGGTAATGCATCTTTAACCTTTGCAGTTTCAAACAGATGGGTAAATTCAGGAAGATCATGGATTTAGATCCATACCTAAAATAAATCTTTATAAACTCATTTATTTCAGCAAGTAGACCCATTGGATGCCCAGCCTCTGCTTAGTTTACAAGAATCCCAAAGTTCTGTATAGTAATGAAAACTATCGTGGTTGTGATGGCATATTGGAAACATCCCTGCCTGGCGTTCTGCCAGACTGGGTTCGAATCCCGCTCGAACTCGATAGTTTTATGCAGTGTCTGCAATCTCGCAATCCTTGTGAGGTGAGAATAGAGGTTTTAGGATGCTTATAAGTCTACCTACTGAGTCATCGGCCGCTATTGCCTAGCCTTCTCTGGTCCTAGCTTGATGGAGAGGGGCTTGGGCGCTTATCATATGTAGGCTATATATGGTAAGTCTCTAGGGCATTGTCCTGCTAGCTAGTGCAATGTCACTGTCCCTTAGTTCTGTCATTCATGAACGGCCTTTAAACCTTTAAATGAGCACGGCATGAACTCCGACCCACATATCGAGAATAACTGACAACCCTTTTTTTAACAGTTTCTCCCTTCTTTAACTTTACTAATCTTTCAATCTTATAAATATTGACATATTTCTGATACCATATCATTTATTACAAGTTACTGGTTGACGTATGGCTTTAAAAAAGAACGGTTAGAATTTTCTCCGAATCTAAGTTAAATTTGATACCATAATGAAGGTGTCTGTTCGAATATCATTGGATATCTTCATGTTATAGTAACATCTAAAAAAGTATTGTTTCTTCTCTCTCTTTCACTATAACACAGAACTGACAAATAGAAAACACAGACAAATAGAAAGACTCTTACGTGAGTGATAAAGATGGCCTTTCCTGTAAATGAGCTTGTATAAACATTTACTTGAATTACCCTTGTTTTGATGAACATTATGCTGTTCCTTATTACATAGACCGTAATAATCTTATCTGCCATTTCTTAAGTTCGAATTTGGTTTTATTAATCTACACTTTCAAGAATATATATATATATATATATATATATATATATATATATATATACATACATACATGTATAAATGTGTATATACACCTATATGTATATCTTTAATATAAAACATACACATAGTGATATAGCCTATTCATATTATACACACACACACACACACACACACACACACACACATATATATATATATATATATATATATATATATATATATATATGAGTATAAGTGTGCGTATGTACATCTTTTCCATTAATACTGATTGCTTTATAGCTATTGTAAAAAGGTATATCTTCCTATAATACCAAAAATCTTGACCATTGCTATCAATCAACTTCATGCCTCCACGGCAAAATTGAATAAAAGTGTTAATTCGTTGTCAGCAGAGATGCTTTACAATTGCAAACTAGAGAAACAGCACGGCCCCAATTTCAAAGCCAAAGCCACTCAGAAATAACATATTGCTTGATACCGAAAACATTTACAGTAAATCTGCCATCTTACCACACCATAAAGTGGACATAATTGAGTAATAAAATCTGGGTATTTTGGCAACACTACAATTTTTGTTTGAGATACTAACCTCACATTTCATAGTTTCACTGTCTCCCTGGAAAGGTAGCACGCAGGACTCCTTCGGTCCTGCAAACGTACAGTTCCTCAACCTTCCTCCAGGAGAGGATGGAGGGTCGATAGAAACATGAAGGGCGTTCTTGTAGCGTTCCCCCTCCCGTAGAAGTGGTTCACTGGGCTCTTCATGGCGAAAGAGAACATTATCTTGAGCGGATTCTGATCTTCGTTATGAATGATCAAAACATGACGAGAGAGAGAGAGAGAGAGAGAGAGAGAGAGAGAGAGAGAGAGAGAGTCTTCAAAATCTGACAATCTATTTTGCAACTTGACGGGAGGATCAAATGAGAGAGAGAGAGAGAGAGAGAGAGAGAGAGAGAGAGAGAGAGAGAGAGAGAGAGAGAGAGAGATGATTTACTATAAAGTCTTCAACCTTCAAGCATACATGCGATTACACCATCAATTCATAACTAGCATATGTATAGTATTCAAGAATGCAGGTATGTATGTAAGTTGTTGTTTTCATATACATAAAAAGGTGTAGGAGGGAACACACATACACACAAGCATTCAAATAGAACTAAATAGTTTAGATTAACTTCATTCTAACATGAGTTTGAACACTGTGGCTTGTATAAATACGTAGATATCAAATGAGTTTTGAGGTTTCCTTTCTTGAAGAATTGTGTCCGAGAATGGGCTTTACAATTCTTGAATGAAGGCATTACATAATTCGCAAAAAAAAGAAAAACTTTTTTTTTGTTTCTTTACTTTTTATATCTCGAAAATAGTTGAGCCTTTGAAAGGGATAATCATGAGAACTCTAGGAAAACTATCAGGCAGCTGAAGCTGATAAAAGATTGATTTCTGAGATAGATTAAGAATGAAAGCATAAAACAAGAAAATCTGTAAAAAAAAAAAATGTTTGCAGAACGAGGTGAAAAGGCTGACGTTAGAGTAATTTTATGGCAAGATTTTCAAGAGACTAGAATATCAATAGTTTGCTTACGAGTAAAATTAAGCACAAATATTATTCATACATCCCTAAGACAACAATAATTCATTAGCTACAGCTCAAAACACGAGGATTGAACGGTTGGAATAGGAAAAAGAAAGGACGCAAGGTTTCAGATTTAACATACTTGCATATGTCGAAAAGTTGAATTCGTGTTTTTGACTCTGGAAATTCGAAGTTTCCGCTGTGATCTGAAAAGATGCGTTTGATTAAAAGCGGTAAGGTAACTTTATAGAACTTTCAATTTTAGGACAGAAATACATTTCTAGTCTACCACTTTCGCTACTACTACTACTAATACTACTACTACTACCATTGCTACTACTGCTATTACTAATACGACAGGCACTGCCGTTACCGTTGCTATTATAAAGAAGATTCAGTATTCTTACCGAGTGATAATATTAAAGTTTTGCTTACTATAAGTAATTGCCGGCAAGATACATTTCACTAACTTTTAACCCCTAGAACACGAGAGAACGAATCACTAAATAAATTCTTCTTTAGCTTAAGAACTGATATGTAAGCACAAAGGGAATGGGGGTACGTATGCACTGGGTATGCGCAAGGGAACAGGATACGTATGCACTGGGTATACATGTAGAGAAGGGTGCATGTATGGGCTGGGTATGGTCAATTGGAATGGGATATTTATGCACTGGGTATGTGCAAAGGGAATGATGCATGTATGCGCTGCAAAGGGAATGATGCATGTATGCGCTACAAAGGGAATGAGATATGTATGTACTGGATAAGTGCAAAGAGAATGGCGCATGTATGCACTGGGTATGCACACAGAGAATGGCGCATGTATGCACTGGGTACTCACGAAGGGAATGAGTTATGTATGTACTTGATATGTGCAAAGTGAACGGCGCATGTATGCACTGAGTCTGAATCAGTAGATAGAGATGACAAAAGCTATTTCGTAGGGACTCCAGTCATGGAATCAACTAAGTGAGTGAGTTTTGCCTCTCCTAAAATTACACTTACGAAATGATAGTCCACACATTAAACTTAGGAGGAAAAGGCTCCTATTACTCTTTATAGAAAAAAAAGAATTCCTCCTTTTCCCACAACAGTTCTACCTATCTGTTTGTGCCTCATCTCCTTATTCACCACACTCGGCAACCCTTACCGATAATCAACTACCTCCTTCAGTAGCAAAGCTTCCACTGAGCTTGGAAGCAACTCGCTTGTACAATGTATATGAAAACAACTCACCCTTGCTCTATCGTTCATATCCCGAAAAATAACTATCATATTACAAAAGTGAAATAGTAAGTGATATCTGAAAAATAGTTAACCTATTACGATAACTTAATGGTAAGTGGAAAACGTCTTATTTTCCCAACTATATAGTGGTCCTATGCTCTGCAAATTCTAGTCGTTCATTCATCCTAACCCTGGGGAAGCCTTTGACTTTTGTACAAAACAAACACACATGAAAAAGCATACCAGAATACTTAAATCATGATTACATTAGAGGTTTTACTAAAAGAAAATGATGAAATGTGCAAATCATAATCTGAATTAATAGAGAGGGAAAAAGTGTATAAAGAGAAGAATGCTTTAAAAATCATATGCTTCTTTCTTACCTGTGCCCTATAAGTGGGTCCCTTTTCCAAATGACTGATTATGGAACAATACGAATAGCCATTAACACCTAAGCAATTACCAACATCTTCAGAAGAGATTTCGTAAACTTCGTCTTCGACGGTTATTTTGTAGCCTAAGATTTTGCCATTAGATGGGCATGGTGCATTCCACACCACTTTCGCGTTAGTTTCATTCCAATGAAATACCTTCAGATCCTTGACAGGTGGTGGTGCTGGCGAACAATAAGAATATTGAAAAATTATCATTCCTAGTCATCTCTCAAGAGCAAAATATTTTCCAAATGTTTTAAGTTGTTAGTTGAGAAGGCTATTTATCTGTATACTAAAGTTACTCTTAATACCATCTTTATTTGAATGTGTCATTTATTGCATTGATAAAACCAACCTGTTTCATCTGTATATACAGGGGCTGTAGTTCGTTGCTCAGGTACAGGGACTTGTTTGACTTGTACTCCAGGCAAAAACTTATGGCCAGGTATCAATCCAGAGAAGGTGTGGTTGACTCTTCCGCTGTAGATCTGATCGATTTCAGTAGGCAGTAATTCAGATTCTTCGATCGTAAGGTTAGTGCCATTACAATCATCATATGAGAGGGAAAAGGAAAGTTGTGCGCTAGGACCATTGTAATGAACACAGGTTCCATCAACCTCAGCAGAACACAGAACACTATCAAAGCCTTTCGGGACACACATCAGCTCCGTAACATTCAAAGTTGGTACTGAAAGATTTCCAGAAATATTTATTAATGCGTCAAATCTAATAGACTTCATTGAAAGCTCGTTTTTGTAGTTGAGTTTAAAGACACTGAAACAAGACCGAGGACTGATATATCATGTCTCAACTGAATTAAATTTAAATTGTATCGTTTATAGGTCAAGGAAAAAAAAAATATCAATAGCCTAAAACAGCGGTTACAAGTCAATGCATACCTAGGTAAGACAATGCATATTGCTAATACATTAAGAAAAAAAGATGCAAGTGTTTTTTTATGAAGAACAATAGAATCTTATGCACTGAGAAAATTTCTGACAAAAACTGATAAAGATGTTGGATGTTGTTTGGGACATACATTCCAGGCAGTTTGAAGGAGTCAATTAGGAAAAGAGAGGCAACCGTGTTCACAGGAATGTTTTAGGTAATAGTAATAATTTTAGTAATTTAGATAATTTAGATATCAACATTTTCAATTATTTTAATGATAATATTAATCATTCTAATAATTTGAATAAGTAATGCACTGATTGCCTCATTTCTTTACCTTCTATGCCTGTTCCAGCTGTGTCGCATTCCTCAACAGTTGTCTTTGCATCAAATTCTCTCTGGATAGAGAGGCAGACGTTGTATGATGCGTGGGCCTCAAGACCACTGATGACTATCGGCTGTTTTTCTACAACAATCTTGTTCCATTCTTCATCTCGTTCCTGGTAATTGCAACTCATATGGGTCAGCAGCTGTGACACGGAATCATCCCCACACATTAGCTTTTTATTTTCACAGGTAATTTGCTATTTTGAATGCGTTCTGTTTAACCGCTTTACCAGGATGAAGATTTTTAGATTTTTAGCTTTAATTTGTGTCAAACGGCGAAAATAGAATTTATTTCAACTTTTTCATTTCCTGATATTTTTTAAATTTCTAGGATCGATTGATAATTATTATGTAATGTTTATAAAAACTTGAAAATTATCTTCAACAGTTGAAAAATGCTGACCTTATAGCCAACATGATAAAGCAACTTATCTTGCTGCTCTTCTTCATCCTTGGCAGAGCTTTCCCAAGATAAAGTTAGACTTCTGGGATATATCACTTCGATCTCCATGTTCTTTGGGGGTGATGGTGGACCTGTGGAAGATATTCAAGTAAATAAAAGACGATATGACTTCATTTGAATCGAAAAGTCAGTTTATAGCATGAAAAGATTAATATTATCAGATAATTCAATATACATATATTACATAATAATGCTTTTGAAAAGTAGATGCCACTTCGTAATCATTTTTTGACATCGTTGTCATCCTAGTCAAAATCTCAAACAAATTAATTTATTCACTTGGTTCATTTCGTGAAGTTTCATTCACTCTTAATTTTTCTGTGGAACGTTAATGGTTGGCAAAATCATTCCAAAATGGGACAACTTATTTTTGATGTCATATATCCATTAAAAAACCGTTGATTGAATCACATCCTCAATATGTAAAAAAACAACTTGCTTACATATGATTAATAATCATAGGATGATTGATACTTTTAAATAGAAATGAAAATAGATATTTTATGGACATGTAGCTAAGAAGAAAGCTAACTCGGACGCAAAATCCGAGTAATACTATGATCCTTTTAATAATCTTTGATGGAATTTCAATCACCGATGAGTTTGGTACTTACATTTCCCCGTGACTGGGTCACAGTCATTGGTTTGGCACTTCTCAAAGCAGCTACCCATACACCCAGCGCCCTACTCACCAAGGTCACATGCTAAGATATGGTTGTGAAGATATAAGATTGAAAAAGGTAAACAAAAGGGGAATAAAATGGTAGATCACCAAAGTACTTGATAGCCTAATCAACATCTGACAAAATTAAAAATTAGTTGTAATAGAAATTGATAATTGAATTTGTGATGATATATTTCTACATAGAAAAAACTTTCTTAAAATTTGAAAAGGTTAATTCAATATTTGACAACTGAGTTAATTTTTCTTAGCAAGAATGAAAATATAATCACTGTGTCCAACTCACACTGGTCACACAACACGCCTTTGTATCCTGCGGTGCAAGTACATCCTAGAGGATCTGGAAGACAGAATGTGAGTCCTTCACAGGAATCCTCCACAGGTAGAGGAAAGATGAACTCTTTCTGGCTGCACTGCAGTTTACAATCGTTGCCAATATAGCCTTTAGGGCAAGCTAAGACCAAAGATAAAAGAACAAGAAAAGGGAAAGATATAATTGTCAATGATGTAGTTAGGGATACATTTCCTCAACAACAATTAGGTTAAATTTCCACTACATTTCATGGGATTTAAAGAGAATAATTATTCATATTAAGGAATTAGAAATTTATATGTCAATGGTGATGTGAACAAAGAAAAATAGATCAAACTTATTTCACTGGTTAAGGACCAAATTAGGGTTTCCAAGTGTGGTTTTGGCTGTGTTAGTTGTGCTTATCAAAATTTGCGAAAGGTAAATACTTGGTCTTCAAGAATTAAACAATCAAATAAAAGGGCAACTCTAAACAAACGAAAGAAAATCCTCAGGAACTGTATCATTACATTTAAAGTTTTTATTTAAAGATATAGGGCATGAGGAGTTCTTTAAAAGAAAGGAAATTTAAATAAGAAGTTCTACAGAGAGCAAGGTCTTCACGTTACCTATTTGGCACAAGTTCCCAGTGACTCCAGGTGGGCAGATGCACTCTCCTGTGTAACTGTGGCACTCACCACCATTCTTGCATTTCGGGCAAGCGTGTTGGCACTCACCCCCGTACTTTCCTTCCTCACAATCTACAAGAATAGTGATCATACTTTATTGTTTTTGGTATCTTTTACAAAAGAGTTTTTGAAGTTGAAAGTACTGGGTGTGTGACATGGTTGTTTCAAGAAAAGAGTGTACCTCTTAGGGACCTTCCAAACGACAGAGCAAATCTTGGTCGAATAAAACTGTTACCATATCAAAATGGTACGAAGTGGGCTTTAAATAAGAGAAATTATGAAACCTGATATGGCAACAAAAATTTATACTATATCCAACTCTCCATACAACCAGTTTACTTGTCCGCAAAGCAAATGTTGACGGGGATTCCTTCTTTTCATGGTTATGTGGTAATAGTTTCGGTCGACGAATATTTGCTCTGCCGTCAGTAAGATCCCTTAAATATCAGACGATTCCTAATGGTTGAAGGGAAAATTTCAGAAACGCAATACGATAAATATTAAGCAAGTAGAATCCCGTATCATTAATTAAGGGTTATAGAAAGCGAGTTTGAACAACCAGCTAGTTAGAAGCTGCGAAAGAAGATGGGAAACACTAAGAAAATATTTACAAAATATATAGGAAATTCAAGCAAATAACTTCTATCAATTGTAGCTAGATTAATTTACTGGGGAAAATTGTTTTGTGTCTATTGGGTAGCATTAATGTAAATTGGATATATGAAATTTATTTTTACTCTCTAATCGAAGAGAAAGTGGCCTTCACCTGATCTTAATAACTGAGAAAAGGGGAAGAAAAAAAAATAAAATAAGAATGGTTTTTACTTTATAGATACTGATTTTTTGAAAATTAAATTTCAATGTACAAAAGCTAAGATGCTCATTCGATTTGTTATCCAAAGTATTCCAAATCTAAAATATTTCAGGCTGATATTTTGCGAACAAGAGCCCGTGCTAGTATAAGACTAATCAAACAAAAAGAAGGGAGAACCCATGCTTATGGATAGTATTGAGCATATTACTGTGGCAGAGGACATCATTAATAATTCCTATTCCTCGTTCTTGTGATTTCAGAAATAGATAAACCATCATGTTACCAAACACGTTTAATTTGGTAGCTGGCCAGATCAAAGTTCAAACTTGCACATAATGTTTTATTTTTTTTTTTTTCTACTTTTGGACAGGCTGACATAAGTCTCTTTATCGTTTACTTATGAAAGATCTATTCTAATGTTGTTGCTTTTCTTAAAAGGGATTATTTAAATTGTTCACTACTTCTCTTGTAGCTTAATTATTTCCTTATTTCCTTTCCTTACTGGGGTATTTTTCTCTGTTGGAGCCCTTGGGGTTATAGCATCATACTTTTCCAAGAAGGCTTTTAGATTAGCTAGTAATAATAATAGTAAAAATAATGATAATAGTAACAACAACAACAACAATAATAATAATAATAATAATAATAATAATAATAATAATAATAATAATAATAATAATAATAATAATAATAATAATAAAAACAAATGTAGGATATTTTCTGGAATCATTGATCCTTACCTCTTATGATAATGTTAAAATAGGCCCCTGATATACCATCGCCTGCATTATAAAGAGCATTGACTTCTGGCTGCACATTGGCATAGTTCAAGCTCACTTCGGAAGAATGCCCGTTAGGAAAGCGTCTGACCACTACATCATTAGGCAATGCATCTGGCTGGGAAAATCGCACTTGGAGAGCATCACCTTTACTTGCTCTAAATGTATACTGGGTCGTCTTGTATTCAGCTAAAAACAAAGAAGATGGAAAGCTACAAAATCATAACTGGTGGTGTTTTGCCAGACATGATTATTATGAAATATGCATCATAATTGCTCATTTGATGACTGTCGGTATGCAAACTTACCGTTGTGGAATATAACGGGGCCAAATACATCAGAAGCCGGGGTTCTTCCCAGGCAGCGGAAGGCGTGTCGGTTTTCAGAACTATGAGATTTAGTGATGACTTTCGAGGGACTTGGCTCTGAGAAAGTTGTGGATTAATTATTGTTAGAAAATAAGATAAGAATAAATCTTCTCAATACAAAGCACTTTGGCTCTGGTAAAATCGCTTGCTACTTATTTTTTTTCAGTGAAATGTCAACAACAAAACCAAATTTCTTATGATGTTGGTGATATGGCTTCCATAGACATAAAAGGTCATACTTATAAGTGAGTCTCATTTCCCGGATTTCTTTCGGGATGAACTCAGGTCACTTTATAAAAAAATTAACCTTGGTAGTTTATCTTTTGGAGATGTCAACTTCCAAACTCGTTTGAATTTTGCTCGTCCAACTCATAGCATGGTAGGTAGGTAATAGAACGACTTTACACACATATGTATATAATGATATATTTATATATATGCACACATATATACAGTGTATATATTATAATACATACGTTCATTAATGTATATATGCATATGCATAACATATATATGTATATATGTACACATATATACATATATATAGTAGATAGGCGAATTAACGCTCAACAAATAAATGGTGCAAAATGTTGAGGCATGTACTTTCGTTTACCTACTGTATATTGTATTTACATGGTATGATATATATATATATATATATATATATATATATATATACACACACACATATATATATACATATATATGTATATATATGTGTGTATATATATAGGACACATGTATATATTCACATATATTCATATATATAAATATAGATTTATATACATATATATACATACATATATATGTATATATATATTGTGCATATATATATATATATATATATATGTGTATATATATATATATATATATATATATATAAATACCTATATATACATATGTGTGTGTATATATACTGTGTATATTTAGGTACCGTCTGTAATGATGTGGCCTGTTCCAATAAAATATTTAAAATCATCCCTTCAACAAAGACCCTTTGAATGCATAAACAACTCTCGGAATAAAGATTTCCAATCACTCGAAAGTAAAAGTTAATTTTAACAAGAGATTTCAGAGAAATTCTTGCAGTACCCTGTGGGTTATCAATATCCCCGTAGTTCCATCTCGTGATGCTATTGGTGGACAATGTATTGTTTGGGTCTTCTGAAAGACACAAGATGTTCAGTTGCTCATTTTGGTAGTTGTTGTGGACCAAAAGAACGTCGCCTCTCACCTCTGGAAGACATGAAATTGGAAAGAAACGAGAGAGAGAGAGAGAGAGAGAGAGAGAGAGAGAGAGAGAGAGAGAGAGAGAGAGAGAGAGAGAGAGAGAGATAAATGTTAAGTGAAGTATTCAACATACTTCATCTCTCTCTCTCTCTCTCTCTCTCTCTCTCTCTCTCTCTCTCTCTCTCTCTCTCTCTCTCTTATATGATAACTATTAACTGAAAAAACTAATAATCCTTTCTTAAACATTTCAAATATTTAAGAGAAATAAAAGCAAGGTGTCTAAACTTACTTTCAGTAACGAGAGTTTCGGTGCTCACCGTATACACAGATCCACTTGGCTCCCTGCAGTAAGGTACGGTGGAGATTAGCATTCTTTGTTACTGGTTGGTTTTTTCCATGAAAATGTTTGATCTACGAAAATACTTCTATATTGATAGTCAAGACACGTACCTATGTTTTTAGCTATCTATCTCTTTATTATTTCATCTGTCTATACTAACGAAAACTTCCTAAAGAATCAAACGGGGATTAAAAGGTTGTTTGCTCCGGGGTTTAATCTCGTCTTATCAAATAACGTAATCCTGTTCTGTCTTGCAAGTTAAGGTTTTTTTTTCTTGATAAAATGACATTTTGGCAGCTGTCAATCATCACCGGTGAAGGGAGAGATTACCGAAAGAGAAAATATTTCTCCTCATTGGAGATGACATTTTTCTTGTTAATCTTAGTCTTTGCATCAATCCTTTCTGCGTAGTAAATTGATTGATAGATTTTTGCAACATGGATTCTAATAACTCGATAGATAGATTATGACTCACAGGGAATTTTGAGACATCTTCAGTGTGGATAATATATTATCCTTCCTTGGCGAGAGAAGAATCTAGGTTCATTTCTTAATAGTAAAACGATAAGTAGATATATATCAAAATAACTTCTTTCCAATTTTCTAATTAAAGATTGACTAACTGGTGATCCGGATCACCACCAAAATCTAATCACTTCCAAGTTAGCCTTTTTCCAACATATCTTGAAATTTTCATCAAAACTCATCTGTCGATTATTGGGTTAGGCTGGTGACAAAAAAGAAAAGAAAAAAAAAATCAGAAGTGAAAACATAACTTCCTTGGCGAAGGTAAAAATTATATTATTGATAATAGGGTAGGATTCTCTTGCTCTGACACCCTTGTTCTGTCTTATTTATCATCCTTTTAGAAGACTTTATAGTTATATATAAAAGATTCATGTTAATATTGTTACTGTTCTTAAAATATTTCATATAAATAATTCATTACCTCTTTTCAGTATATTTATAATAATAATAATAATAATAATAATAATAATAATAATAATAATAATAATAATAATAATAATAATAATATGGTTGAGTGTCTTTTCTGCTACTGAATAATATCTGAACGGATGCTTACAAGCCTTCAGAGCACACTCTGTTTCTGCAGGTGCCCTGAATAACCCTCCCAGGATCGTCCTTTCGCTGTGCAAGCAGAATTCCACCGCTCAGACCTAGCGCTCCAGCGTGAAGTCCAGCTAGACAAGCGTCAGATTTCTGTTCGTTTTGAGGGAAGGAATAGTTTATTGTTTGTGTTTATACCCGACTTATGAGATATGTTACTGGGGATTTAAGCAAACTACTGAAAGATACGCAAGTGTCTGGCTATGTATATTTCTTTCCGGTCACGCAGAGCATCATTGCCAGACGTATAACTGCTAGCTGTCTCTCCGTCCCTCGGGTGGGTGGGAGAGGGAGCTGTCATACCCTGGTGAGAGGGGGTACCTCGAGTGATACACTCGGAAACCACAACTGTCGTGCTGTAGTTAGGAAATGGGAAGGGGTGGCAAGGATTGAATCTGAGTCTGTGCAATATATATATATATATATATATATATATATATATATATATATATATATATATATATATATATATGTGTGTGTGTGTGTGTGTGTGTGTGTGTGTGTACATAAGCAGATTTCTCATGAATAAACAAATTAAAATCATATTTTTCCATTGAAATATGTTCAAGTTCAAGACTTTGTTTATAAACAAATATTTCTGTCATTTTTCTGTAAATAAAAAAAAAACTGTTAACTATACCTCTCCGTAGATCAGAGTTCCGTATACTTTCCTCTTTGTCTGGGTCATGCATTCTTTCTCACACCTTTGAATGGAAAAATACAAAAAATGAGAGAGAGAGAGAGAGAGAGAGAGAGAGAGAGAGAGAGAGAGAGAGAGAGAGAGAGAGAGAGACTTCTTTATCGATATCTAATGGTAAATATTAATTGATTATATGCAATAGTTTTCAATCAAATAAGTATGTTGCAAGTAAAATTTGATTTAAAGAACTACAGATCATTCTTTTGATGTCTTTTGAAACATAAGATGTTGGACTTCGATGTTGTAAATGTTTGTTTTGTTAATTTAGGAATATGGATAACACAAATTAGGAAAATAATGATAATGATGCTAATGATAATAACAATGACACTAAAAATAAGTAATAATAGTTATGATAATAATTATGAAAATGATATCTAAAACGGTAGCACTTCTTAAATTCACCAATAATAATAATAATAATAATAATAATAATAATAAAAATAATAATAATAATAATAATAATAATAATAATAATCATTGTAAATGCAGTGATATGAATGTTAAGAAAATCTGATAGCTTCATCACTACCAGCGAAAGCACGACTTACATCTGCTCTCCCGACTTCAATAATTTCCCTCCTTCAAGAGATCGAAAGGTCCCCAGCTTCCCCTGTGTTTACGTTAAATCCCGCCATTTTGCAAGTCCGGCCTGCAGAATTTCTTTGGGTTAGCCTACCCCCACGGCTCATGTTTAAGAAAAAAGTATAAGATAAGGAGATGCTGAATTACAGGAAGAAAGGAGCTAAATTATATCTCACCTGAAGGATCCGTCACGGATGTCCTCAAGAATGGGGCAAGCGCTGGTGAGTCCCGGCCACAGCGACATCGTCAGGACCACTATTGCCACTACTGAAGGGGAAAGAAAGATCATTTCATAAGGGCTTGGTCCTGTGAATCTTATATTTTATAAAAGGGCATTTTCCTTTGGATCTTAATGTCTTAAAGGGATCTTACCCTTTCGATTTTATGTCTTAAAATTGTCTTTTCCTTTGAATCTTATGTCTTAAAAAGGACCTTTTCCTTTAGATCTTATGTCTAAGAAGGGGTCTTTTCCCTTGGACCTTATGTCTTAATAAGGGTCTTTTTCTTTGGATCTTATGTTTAAAAGAGACTTTTCCTTTAGATCTTATGTCATAGATAGGGTGTTTTCGTTTTAATCTTAACTCTTAAAAAGGGCCTTTCTGTTTGGATTTTATGTCTTAAAAAGGGCCTTTTCGTTTGGATCTTATGTCTTAATAAGGGTTTTTCATTTGGATCCTATGTCTTAAAAGAGTCTTTTTCTTTGGATCTTATGTCTTATAAAGGGTCTTTTCTTTTGGATCATATGTCTTAAAAAGGGCCTTTCCTTTTTGATCTTATGTCTTAAAAGGGTCTTTTCCTTTGGATCTTATGTCTTAAAAAGGGTCTTTTCCTGTGGATCTTATGTCTTAAAAAGGATCTTT
>NC_090746.1:47647166-47649666 GCF_036898095.1 Palaemon carinicauda
GTCCGGATATGATGCCTTGCTGGGCCAGAATTCCACCTCCAGGGGAATTGAGCCCAGCTTATCCGAGATGACGATCTTTCCAATCGTCATCGGCATGTGCTCAGCATACCTCCATGGGTTAGCATCTGAGCACAAGGGAAGGTCTTTCACATTGAGCTTTTTCTGGGCCCATGTGATTCTGCAAGGCACTGCATTCGCAGTTCCATTGCAGCCGCCTTCTCCTGATTCTCCTTCTGCATTTGTTGGATCATTCCAACAATAGAAGAGAGGGCCTGTCCCAGCTCTACTGGGAGACCGGCCGATATAGAGGGGCTTGAACTTCATCCTGGGCTTCTGCCAGGAGGTCTTCCTCCTGACACCCGTCCACATCAGACATCCTGTCATCTAGCTGGATGTCTTGCATCGCGACCGCGACTTCAGCATCCACCTGGATCTGAACTTAGGGGATCTCCTCTTGAGGCTGGGGAATCACTGCATCAGCTGATGCCTTAGGGAAAGGATACGCCCTCATCTTCTCACTTGGAAGATAAGGGCCAGAAGTGTTCTTTTGGAAGCCCCTTACCCAGGTACGAAGCTTCTTCCTAGCTATTTAAATGTCTCAGTAATCAGGTTAGTGCACACAGTACATACCTGAGGGTCCCAATACCGGATATCATCCTTGGAGACCGCGTATGCTGCGTGTCTCCTACAAAACTCATGTCCGCAGAGGTTTTTGCTGCTGACATTGCAGAAAGCACTTCCCCACTTCGGAGTGTCCTTCTGTAAAGAGAAGAAATTTCCATGAGTATCAAGTGAACTATGTATCACTGGATATGCATAGTATAGCATAACAATTCAGAAAGGAAAGACACACACTTGTGTTTCCCTCACAACCCATTGTTGCAGCCTTCCAGATAATAAAATCAAAATGGTTTATCTCTTCTAGAGTAACCAATGCAAGGTTTCCAGAGGAAACAGGTGGAGCTCACACCTAAGCAATGATTTTAAAAACCTGGATAATAGACAGGGAAGAACTCAGCTTCCTATCTGTAGGGCAACAGCAAAGGGATGTGCAAGAAAAAACAATAGTGTTAGAAGACACAGTGCTGTACCAAAACCCTTACCATAGTTTTCTTCTTACTGTATATGTTATACTGAAGAATACTAGTACAGTATAGGGGGATGTGTGCCGGCCTGCCTTTGCCGGCCGGCACACACCACCACTAGCTTTAAAGTATACTACTTAACAGCTATAGGGCGGCAGCACTCTGGTTCAAATGCCTGTGCCGGTCGGCAGCAACTGCCGGCCGGTAACAGCCAGTGTTGGCCGGCAATGGCTGCCGGCCAGCAACTACACAAGGTAGTACCCAGCTGCCGGCCACACTCTTGGTGACCGGCAGACAAGGGCTGACATAAGCCGGCCGGCAAAGGTACAAGACCGATGCCAGCTGGCAGCAAAAGAACCAGAGGACTACACCTGCCCGGCTGCCTGCCTCATAGGCCGGCAGCCGGGACAGGTACAGCACTAGAAGAAAAAGAAAAATAGAATGGATGCCGGGATAAGAGTGTACACAACCTCCAAGCCCGGCAACCGAAAGAGTGCATATAAGGAAGGGGAGAAATTAATTCAGGCTTCCTTGACCCATGCCGTCCGGCTCTGCCGGCAGGCATGGATGAGGGACCAAGAGAGGTCCGGGCAGCACTCGAAAACATAAGACCCTTGCCGGCCAGCAGCTCTGCCGGCCGGCAAGGGGCTGAGTCAATTCCACATCCTAACCTATACTAGGTCCAGATGTAGAACGACGTACAGTACAGTATGAAGAAAGAGGGGGAAGGGACAAGAGGGTCCTGCCAACCTTGCTTTAGTGACAGATCACCCGCAGCCAAGAAACTTATCTTAGCCTAAGGGAGATCTAAGGGGAAAGGCCAGCAATACTTGCCAGCTTCCAGAGCACCAAAGCAAGGAAGGCGTTGCTACTCCCAAGGGAAGAACTTATCCTCCCGCAAGAACAGCAACAGGACTAGTCTGGTAGATCACAAAAGAAGGAATCATATCCACAGAAACCTTCGGTAGTGACCTAAGGGAGCTAAGCTCCCTTTGTATGTGTTAGGTCAGCGAGGGGGACTCAGCCCCAAGCCAGACAACACAGACTCAGACTAAAAACTCTGTTGTTCTGTCCCTCTTGAACCATAACTACAGGAACAGGAAGGTACAGTAACACCCTAGTATAGTTTTATCGAAAATAAATTTCGGAAAAAACCACTTAGGGATAAGCCCAAGGCTTAAACAGAGGGAAAGGGATTGCATACCTTCTCCGAAGAAAAGAAAGCAACCGGGGAGTATGATAAAGTATACTAAGGCTCCATAAGCAACTAGCCTAGGCACCAAGAGAATCGATTACCTAATTCACCGAAACTCACTCGTATACTATCTTGGAAATATTCCACACAGTCTAAGATGTATAAAATATAGCCTAAAGCTTCAATAAAATTTTAATTACACTCGGAAAAACCATAATCA
>NC_090746.1:47652166-47657166 GCF_036898095.1 Palaemon carinicauda
TAACAGGAAAAATTTCCTCAAAATTATTTTAGCCTAAACTAGCTTTTAAGATTTATTTGTTTTGCTTCTATGAAAATAGATATTGTGTTATCTTTATTGTAATCACTTCTCTAGTTAAAGTTGATAAGAAAAGTTAAAAATCTCTTTCTCTCTCTCTCTCTCTCTCTCTCTCTCTCTCTCTCTCTCTCTCTCTCTCTCGTTAGTGGAGTGACGATAACCCTGAGAGGATGTACAAGCCTTAGGAACGTTCGGTTTCTAAATAAGCTGATAAACAGGATAAGCAGAATAATATAAATATTTACTAAGATGGGGTGAATTCGATTTGTAAAAAGAATAACAAAGTATCTGGCATTATGGTTCAGATAATATTTTGGCACGTAACATCCTTTCCCTTTAGATCCTGATGTTGTAATATCAGGATGTGTCTGGATGGGTAAAAATAAAAGAAAGCAAAGGAGAAAACCTAGATTGTAACATATTAAGATTCTGAATATTGTAATGATGAATATTAAGAACAAAAATATTTAGTGAAAAGTAAATATTAATTGATTTATCAAATATCAATATAAAAAAATACATGACATAGAGATAGTAAGATTAGACGTTATGAAATTATAATCATGATGAAAATTATAGGTTGTTGTCATTCTATTTAAAAACCTTTTTTTTTTTTTTTTTTTTACAAATTAAAAAAAAGAAAAAAGCAAAAGATAGGTAAGATTGTGGTCTCCTAATGGAGATGTCTTTGCCCGTCGTTCAGCCGGATTGGGGTTCGAGTTCCGCTCAAACACGATAGTTTCTTGTAGTGTCTACAACATCAACATAATTGTGAGCTAAGAATGCGGGTCTTAGGGGTGCCTCTACTAGTCCGTGGGCTGAGGGGGCTCACCTTGCACCCCCCTTAAAATTGATAAAAGTGCATTTAGGTTGTAGCATTTGATCCATATTTTCTTTTTTTTAATGTTCCCATTGAAAAAATAGGGACTCACTACCACTCCTCGGCCACTTTATTTGATGATATCATCGAATTTTGCAGCTGCCAATTTTGGGGTAGGGGAAACTAATTAGACATAACTCCGGACTGAATGGTCAGAAAAAGATAAATGACTTATCAAAATGTTTCCTTTGGGCCTCTCTAACAGATAAAATAGACAATTTGCAATTATGTTTAATAATTAGGTCACCAGAGGTCAAAAGGTCACCAAATTTGGGGTCAAGTGAAAATATTAGGCACCTCCATAAATGTAACCCCAGGACCAGCCAGACCAATATTTGATGACTTTTTCTGCCTTATTTCATCTCTAGAGACCTCAAGAAATAGAATGATACCCATTAAGTGTACTTATTGGCCAAATCATGGTAATGAGATGTTATGTAAAAAAGTCAATTTTCAAATTTGTCATTTTTTTGTCTCAAAATCGTAAAAACTGATAAAGCTCATAACTCTTCTTATAGAGGGGCTACAGAAATTATTTTGGTGTGTTTTCCTAGGTTTTGGGAGTCAGAGAATCCAAAATAAGCATTCTCAACAATGTCAACTAATTACCTCACGCTGGAATTCAAGATGGCCGCCACTCTGGACGCCGTAATTTTGAATTGGCTATAACTCCTCCATGAATGCAGCAAGAGAGATAATATTCGTGTCCTCACCCAGGTTCTTGAGATCACAGCATCCAATAAAAGCAGTCTCAACAAGTCTGTCAGTAAATTTGGGGAAAGTCACCTAAATCCACAACAGAAATGCTTTATTTGAAGGTTACGACAATCATGAATGAAATACAATAAAACTGTACATGAATGTACAATATACTCATATGATGCAAGACCTCATTGGAAAAATTCACACTGTGTTGCTTTGGACTACAGAAAAAAGTCAACCTATGCAAGGTATAAAGTTTAATAGTCTACTTGGGTACCTTTGGGTCCACTTTTAATTAATGGAAAGGCATTTATTGGAAATATCTTGTGATACAAGGGAGGTCCTTGGTCCTTCGACCCTGAAATATACCATCTTGTTACTTGAAACTTTCTTAGTCCAAGTCGGACCCACTACCATCACTTTCATAGTCATCATCAAAATTTCCATCACTTCCATTGTTTACATCAAGGCTTTCATCATCAGACGTCTCAAGTATATCAGCCATACCTGTAGGAAGTGCAGTTCCCTTGAACCAACAGGGTTCTAGATTTCCATCATTCATTATCCAACCATGATCCACAGCTGGATGAGACCTCAGGTTTAGGATAATGGGCACGTTTCCATATCGCAACCTGATAGTTCACCTCCTGATTTGCTCATTTAAACACTCTTGGTGTCTGAAGAGATGAAAGATCAACATTCTTCTTTGAATCCAGCGACTGCCCACTGCACTTTAACTCGAGTATTTGGTATCGAAGCTGGTCAACCTCCTTTGTCTTAGTTTTGGCAGAATACATGGTACAGGTGAAATCCTCAAGAGCAAGGAATATTTCATCGGTTACCTCCCATGACTCCCCTAGGCAACTGAAGACTTCTTGGTACATTGTGCATTTCTATAGAATTCACAGCGGTTTTAACTTGACAATATCTTTAAATACAGAAGTATGAAGAATATGTCACTGTCTGGACTTCGAACCCGAACAAATTTATATCCTTCATCCTTGGCATAGGTTGAATAGAGAATGACACGTGAATCAGTCTCTTCCTGGGTTGAGTCAAGAGATTCAATTTGAAATGCAGTGATCCTCTCCTTGTCTGCCTTTAGTTCGTACGCCTTGCCTTTACAAACTAAGATAAGCTGCTTCTTCTTTACCTTCGGTATATTCTCCTCCGTGCACCAAACCCTTAAGAGTAATTCAATGAGCTGAGTTTTATTGTCGTCATTTCTCAAGAACTCTTTCCAGTTATCTGGTCGCCTTGTGTTTTCTTCACTAACCAAACGTTTTTCTCCTGTGCTAAGATTTGTTCTCTCCGGGATTTTATTGAATTGGGCATGTATGTATCAGTGCTGAAAATCACACTGGATTTCCCAGATGTAGAGACGGACAAGATGTTTTGACATATCTGTTTGAATGTTTTTGGCATTTCCTTCATTGAGTGAAACACGGCACTTCCATCTTCTACATTCATGGTATCTTTGTCAGGAGGAATAGCGGAATCATTTGTGTCTTTCACTAAGTGGTGGAATGCCTTGCTCTTGTCTGTCTTCAGAAGATACCCATCTGGTGTCTCAAGTGATGATGGCACAGGCATGAGTGTGTATCGTAGAAGTTCTTGAACATCCAATTTGTGGTTTTGAGACTTGGCCAACAACTTGAAGGCGATATTCCCCTGCTGTTTGTACTCCACTGTTTTGTTACTTGATATTTTCACAAGTGCTTTCTTGCCAATGTCAGCGAAAGTCTTCAGCCTCTGTTTGGGCAATGGAGCAAAGAAGTCATCATTCTTCTTCAGTCTCTCTGTTATGAATGCATTCTTCTGGCGGCTTTCTCCCTCTTCTGGATCTGTGATGAACGGGTATCACGATGCTAGCTGTCTCTGCTGCTTTCGCCCCCCATATTCACCATCTGTGGCATCACCTCTAGGTACCTTTGATACTTGTAGGAAGTGCAGTTCCCTTGAACCAACAGGGTTCTAGATTTCCATCCTTCATTATCCAACCATGATCCAAAGCTGGATGAGGGACATCAGGTTTGGGATAATAGGCACGTTTCTATATCGCAACCTGATAGTTCACCTCCTGATATGCTAATTTAAACACTCTCGGTTTACATGCCCAATTCAATAAAATCCCTGGAGAGATCAAATCTTGGCTCAAGAAAAAAACATTTGGTTAGTGGAGAAAACACAAGGCGACCAGATAACTGGAAAGAGTTCCTGACTAATGACGACAATAAAACTCAGCTCATTGAATTACTCTTCTAGGTTTGGTGCACGGAGGAGAATATACCGAAGGTAAAGAAGAAGAAACTTATCTTAGTTTGTAAGGGCAAGGCGTACGAACTAAAGGCAGACAGGGAGAGGATCACTGCATTTCAAATTGAAACTCTTGACTCAACCCAGGAAGAGACTGATTCACGTGTCATTCTCTATTCAACCTATGCCAAGGATGATGGATATAAATTTGTTCGGGTTCGAAGTCCAGACAGTGACATATTCTTCATACTTCTGTATTATGCTCCAAACTTAGGTGTGCAACTCCTTTTTCGATACTGGCACAGGGAACAGAAGGCGATTCACAGATGTCACAGAACTATCAAAAGGGTTCACACCAACTTACTGAAGTCTCTCCTTGGTTTGCTTTCCTTGGTCTGCATGCATTCAGTAGATGCGATATGACCAGTTCCTTTAAAGATATTGTCAAGTTAAAACCGCTGTGAATTCTATAGAAATGCACAATGTACCAAGAAGTCTTCCGTTGCATAGGGGAGTCATGGGAGGTAACCGATGAAATATTCCTTGCTCTTGAGGATTTCACCTGTACCATGTATTCTGCCAAAACTAAGACATAGGAGGTTGACCAGCTTCGATACCAAATGCTCGAGTTAAAGTGCAGTGGGCAGTCGCTGGATTCAAAGAAGAATGTTGATCTTTCATCTCTTCAGACACCAAGAGTGTTTAAATGAGCAAATCAGGAGGTGAACTATCAGGTTGCGATATGGAAACGTGCCCATTATCCTAAACCTGAGGTCTCTCATCCAGCTGTGGATCATGGTTAGATAATGAATGATGGAAATCTAGAACCCCGTTGGTTCAAGGGAACTGCACTTCCTACAGGTATGGCTGATATACTTGAGACATCTGATGATGAAAGCCTTGATGTAAACAATGGAAGTGATGGAAATTTTGATGATGACTATGAAAGTGATGGTAGTGGGTCCGACTTGGACTAAGAAAGTTTCAAGTAACAAGATGGTATATTTCAGGGTCGAAGGACCAAGGACCTCCCTTGTATCACAAGATATTTCCAATAATTGCCTTTCCATTAATTAAAAGTGGACCCAAAGGTACCCAAGTAGAC
>NC_090746.1:47662166-47672166 GCF_036898095.1 Palaemon carinicauda
TATATATATATATATATATATGTATGTATATATATGCGTGTATATATATATATGTATATATATATATATATATATATATATATATATACTGTATACATATATATATATATATATGTATATATATATATGTATTTATATTTTTATATCTATATATATGCGTGTATATATATATATATATATATGCGTATATATATATATATATATATATATATATATATATATATATACTGTATACATATATATATATATATATATATATATATATATATATATATATATATGTATACAGTATATACGCACACACACACATATATATATATATATATATATATATACTGTATACATATATATATATATATATATATATATATATATATATGTATATACATATATATATATATATATATATATATATATATAAACTTGTCCATTGATTTGGAAATATATGTGACTGTATGCTGAATAGTCTTGATCGTCATGAATTTGAAATGCATTGCTCCAGAATCACTGGAGAACAGATCACTAATTACCGCTATCCAGAGTCAAAGCCAATCCGGTCTCCTGAGGAATTGAGGTTTCACTATACTCGAAACAGATCCGATCTGAATTGAGTGCCAACTCAGGCACGACTAGTCTGCCAGAGAATTGTTTGATGCCAGATATCAATCGGACAAGGACAACAACAACAACAACAACAACAACCGACAATAAAAGACAACAAACATGAATCTATGACGTTGTTTGAAGTCATCTTCTAATCTGACTCTGTTTCCGGTAACTGGTCGTTTAGTGGTGATTTCTCCTCTGGTGAAGGCGCCAAGTCAAGGTTTCTTACTAAAAGGATGTCCTGTTGGTCATTAAAATCGAAGATTCTAAGTTTCGAAGGGATTTTCAAATGTCGATTAATGGATTTCCTTATTAATTGTAATTAAGCAGACGCGGGAGTTTCAAGTAGCGTTTATTAAGCTTCATTTACTCTGGGTAACGTTAGTTTATTGTGGATAAACTAGATAAAAGTTATGTTGGAACACCGACTTTAAGAGCAGTTAAATAATCATGATTCAAAGCAAAACTGTTTACATTTGAATTTCCTCCTCTGATTGTCTGTTATGCCAAATATTTCATTTATTCAAAGAATCTGAGTGACTCACTAAGAAGAAAAAGAAGAAGACGCATGTAATGCTGTTCAGTATCATCTGACGGAAGTCAACTTTCTTATGTTTCAGAAATGGTGTAATGTCACTTTAAAATCCCGTGACTCATGGCATTTTTTTTACTTGATTTATGCATTGTTTGTAGATATTTATCTTTACTTACAAATGCCTTTATATAGTTCTCATTAACATTCTAATCCATCTACCAGTTCCAGAGTAGAACTTCATTTTTTTAGAAAATGAAATCAGCCTCTTATAATTAGAACATATACATATTATTTTTTGAATATCTATCTTCACTTTATACTAATTCTAATAGTTGTAAGATATTTTCACTAAGGTTTATAGCTTTAAGGCTGAATACTAATAGAGGAGGAGTTGACATCCAACTCAGTACATTACAGGACGGTTCGGCAGAGAAATGCGAGGAAACGAAATATCTCTGACTATCCAGGGAGTACTTCCTATCTACTGTAAATTATCTCAATTGCCATTTGAAGAGGTCTGTGAAAAAGACTACTCTTTATTCATATTTGTGTATCATTCTTCTTTAGCTCATCCATGGTGTAGATTAGCTACCCAATCACCGTTTTCTTGTTGACTGTTGCAAGATATATTTGAGTTACTCTCTCCATTTTCTATCCCATCTATCGAAATTCTGCTTGTGACATAGTACTTGGCTATCTGCATGAAATTGTTCTATTATCTTCAGAAACGTATTCCAGGATAGATAATTTTACTGGTTTTGGTTGTAAATCATGCATTATTGTTTATGTGTATTTCATTCACATCTCTCTAACCAACATTCAAGTTTGTTTGTCCTGAAAATTCATAGTCTGCCATACAAGGCCTTTGCTGATTTCTTTTGCATTAAATCTACTACTGTATATGTCCGACAATTAGATTATTCTTATAGATAGATTTGCCTGAAGCTGTAATTTGTTTCATTCTAGATCACTGTCAGGCTTAGCACATTCAGGCGTGCGTGAAGAGGTTGTTGTAAATTTGTGGTGTTTTCCTTTTATTTCATAACCTTACTGTATACATAAATTGACCATAAACAGAAGGGTTTGGAAGGCATGTCGGAGGCCTCTATCCTGAAGTGGAATAGCAACGCCTAATGATGATATATACATATCTGCATTTTATACTAGACCTTTAATTGATGCCATTCTTTCAATGAGAAAATTTTCATCCATTTCTCTTTTCGCTCCAATCAAGAATACATTACTTAGTCAACAGAAATAAACCTCCATGCAATGGCTGGTGTAGGTAATGAAAACTGAAGATAAAAATGAGAATGCTAATGTAACAGATAAGATAAGGATTAAAGAATAATTTCCATTACTTTGAAAACAATCATTTTAATCATTTCAATAATAATAACTAAAAAGAAAAAAAGGATAATGATACAAATAGAAAAATGAAGTAACACATTGATTTACAAATGTAAGCTACACATATGATCAGTGCTCAAGCTATAAAGTATATCCATCCATGCTATGACCAGAGAGTGGCAGACAATGGCTGCTGATGATTCACTAGGTAGATACATAGTCTCTACCCATTCCTATCTTACAAGGACGGTGAGGCTGTTGACACTACCCAAGATTAATCGGGCTTGGAAGGGGGCTCAAGCTCCCAACCCAAGCAACGCTTCTAATATGCGATGACTTACATTTCCACCCAACTTGCACTATTTATAACTAACCTACATGAGTAAACAATGCCAGTTACGCAGATTGTTTTTTCAAGAACTACATTCATGCCTTTTGATTAGCTCGCAGGATAAAAAGGGAGACATTTACGTGTCCATTCAATGATGAGCAAAGTGATTTGGCAGTTGGCAACTGCAGTATTTCTATCCATAGACATCATGCGAAAGTAGAGGATGTTGTCATTTGTTTTGGTTACCAAGTAATAAATGATTTATTTCTTGAGCAAACAAACTTGTATCCAGAGTGGAATAAATCTAGATATGATTTGATAGATAAAAGGAGAAAAAGGTAAGAATTTTGCTGTATGGAAGAACTTTTCTTGTGTGAGAAAGCCATCTCGACATGAATGGGACGTTTGTAAGAGCTGAGGTTGGCGTAAAATGAGCTATCTGTCTAGCCCAATTTCGTTGCAATAGTTAACCCCTTGAGCGAAGAAGAATTGTTTGGTAATCTCAGTGTTGCCAGGTGTATGAGGACAGAGTAGTGTAAAAAAATAGGCAAGACTATTCGGTGTATGTGTAGACAAAGAAAAATGAGCCGTACCCTCTATACCATTGTCTTCCACTGTCTTGCGTTAGAGTTCTTTTACTTGAGGGTAAGCTCGAGCACAATATTCTATCTATTTTCTCTTCCTCTTGTTTAGTCAAAGTTTTTATAGTCTTTATAGGAAATATTCATTCTAATGTCGTTACTGTTCTTATATTTTCCCCTTGTTTCCTTTCCACACTGGGCTATTTCCCTGTTGGGGCCCCTGGGCTTATAGCATTCTGCTTTTCCAACTAGGGTTGTAGCTTAGCAAGTAATACTAATAATAATTGCAATAATAATAATAATAAATAGAGAGAGGGGTCCAATGTAGTACTGTCTGCCCAGTCAAAGGATCCAATAACTCTCAAGCAGTAATATCATCAATAATCTGGCCTAGTCTTTACACATCCTCCTCTCGCCTCATACACCTTACAATATATATATATATATATATATATATATATATATATATATATATATATATATATACATATATATAAAATCCATCCTCAGGGGGTTAACAACTGTACTGTAATTGTTCAATGGCTAATTTCCCCTTGATAAGGATAGAAGGCTCTTTACCTAGGTCCAAAAGCTCTTCTAGGAGAAGAACACTCCAAAATCAGATCATGGTTTTCTAGTCTTGGGTAGTGCCTTTAGCCTCTTCCACTGTCTTGAGTAAGAGTTCTCTTGATTGAGGGTACACTTAGACATACTTTTCCATCTGTTTCCTTATTTGCTTTCCTCACTGGACTATTTTCCCTATTGGAGCCCTTGGGTTTATAGCATCCAGCTTTCCAGCTAGGGTTGTAGGTTAGCTAATAATAATAATAATAATAATAATAATAATAATAATAATAATAATGATAATGTTAATAATAATAATATGCTGAATCGCATTCTAAGACTATATGGTAAAAGCATAACAACCTTCCTATGAAATAATACAAAATTTCATAAAAGAATTAAATTTTCACAATTTTTGATATTCAGTATTCGTCTATGATTGATTCAAGTAGAGGTATTTTATGGGGCATGACCAGATAAGATGGACAACCCCATGCCCTCTTCTCCCACCGACTCGGAGAGAACGAGAAAAACAAACAGTGCAACTTCATTAAAGACACAATTTAAAGTTCCTGTAGAGAGATTCAACTGAAAGCTCTCGTGGGAGATATTGCTCCTCAAATGGTACACACACCTCTTCCATAAGGTTAGACAATCAATCAAGCAAGCAAGATTCTTTCATTTCACACCAATAATAATTCAAATTTTACACATTCTATAGCTCTACTTAAACATAGCTCATACTTCAAGTTTCCTCCGTTGGCATTTTAAGTTAGAATTTCTTGCCTCTTTGATGCGGTCATCAATCTTGAGTATGTTAGCTTGGAGGATTCCGAAATGATTCTCAGTCAAAATTTAACATAAATGGGGAAATCCCTCAAGTAGATTGAGGATGCAAGGTAGAGCATTGCATACTGTTGCTGTAAAGGAAAGATATTACAATAGTTTACAAGGTGGAAAACAAAATGCGATAAGTAAAAACTATTTGCTTGAGAATAATATTTAAATTGTTTATATTTTACTGTAGAGTAGTATGATAACAGCCTTTGCATAATTTGAAATACAAGGAAAATCCCAATTAAGAGACTAACATATTTTGGCCTAATGGGTAAAAGAAGTATTAATTTAGTTATCAAAACTTAACAACATCCAATAAGCGCTAATATGCAATTATACATCGATTCTATGTATGCCATAACAAAAACTACAAAATATCCACTTTAAGCATAAAGAACTACTTCCTACTTCACAGGTGATGAATTGGTGGCGGCATTTTAACAGTTTGACAACTGCTCTGTAGATGTCAAAAACTTGCTCAATTTGAGCTCGTTGTATGATGAGCATCAACCCCGCCAGTAGACCACATCCCGTTACGCCATCCCTGAAAATAATTTCCTTATAAACCAACCTTTAGGGAAAGAAAAGTTTCTTTCTTTACCACAGATACTATGTTCCGTTTGATGCTATAATTTTGTGATGAAATACCATTGTAAAAATTTTGAAATTCTATTTATTTTTTCCTATCACATGTAGGCTTTTATTAATAGATATAGAAGACACAGTGATGAGTGTCATATATGAAGGAGACTGGTAACATTTTGATAAAACTTGTTTATTGAAATAGTATTTAGCCATTCTAATAAGAGGAATGCAGTTATCACAGAAATGTAACTCCTTGCCACACCTTACATATTTACCTGAGAAAATACCTGTATCCATATTAAGGTTTAAGAATCCTAAAATCATAAATATATAGCCAAGAACACAAAACGTCAGCCTGTATAAACACAGAAAAATATATATTTTTCAAAACTGTAAAAATGAGGATAAGTAGTATTTCTCTTACCCACAACACAGTAGAGGCGGCCCAGAACCCAATTGTGTGACAGAGTGCAGTAACTTGTCAGCTAGATTTAACAAGCCATTTGGACACTTCGGAGTGGCATGCCCATATTCCCAGTTAAGAACGACATAGGCAGTTAATGTATGCTGCTGTCCCTGAAACGGGGAAATGAATCCAGTGAAATAACTATTAATGTTATTGAAATACATCAACTATTAATGAATATACTAATCAACAGTTTACAATCATTATAGGTACTATCGATGGCTAGCATTATCTGCACTTACACATGGGTTTCTCACAGTCAAATTGTACTGCATCAGGTCTGGCCCAGAAGGAAATGGATAATCCAGTGTGATCTTGTAACCGGAGACATTCATCTCTTGATTTTCCTCAGGAAGCAAAGGAGGAAACTCCTCCTGGAAAGTTTGGATGATTTTATGATATGAATATTTACATACTGATCAAATGAGCAAAAACTAGTTATATAATATATTCAGATGTCTATCACAACATTAAACAAAATACTTCTATATATCAGAGAATACATAATCTTTTTTTTTTTTTTAAGGCCAACTTTTTCACAAGAGAAAAGTTATAAATCCTCAGGGTGAATGTTGAGGGCCAAACTTCATAAAGATATTTAAAAAAAGGAATCAATCAATTCAGTATACACCAATATATTATTTTTAAGGAAAATAAACAAAAGCTTGAAGGTTTGTAGAAGTGTTGATTTACAATACAAATGTATTGTGAAAATATCTAATACATAAAGGACTGCATAAAAGTTTTTTTTTTTTTCTTTTTTTAACTAAATCGTAAATCTTTGTACTCTACTAACCTTATCATGGTTTGGATAGTGATTAATTAGAACAACAGAGGGACATTTCATCTCCATGATCATCCTCCAAAATTTAGCTTGTGTTTGTCTCAAAGGATGCTCAGTCACAAGAAATCTATCAGATTTACTAAAGCCGTGAATATGGACTGCATTAATGTACTGTGATTCCTCTTCCCCATTCACCATCTGTAAGTAAATTCTGTGACTGTCACGAGGCAAGATGTTTGGATTTCTATTCAAGTGTCTAAAAGCTTCACTGGATGAATATTCGTAAGGTGACGGTGTTGGAAACGCTTTAATTTTTTCATATTCAAAAAAAGAATTTGTCAGGAAATGTTCCAGACGTTTCTGAAGGTTAGTTGAAGTAATTTTAGTGACGTTTCCAAAGAAGACCTCATCTGTGATCTCAAGAGCTAGGTTGTATTGCTCTATATTTTCTACAAGACGACCCCTTCCACTTCGAAGTTTAGCTAAAACCTCGACGGGATCAATGCTATCCTGAATCTTCAGCATTTCTTGAAGTAGCAATACCATTAACATTGTTCCTGTTCTTCCAATCCCAGCAGAGCTATGGACTACAACACCACCTGTTTAGTAAAGTGTATTAAAGGAAGACAAAGTGTTTCCATATTCATATTTATATGAGCTAACAGATCATTCCAGCTTATCTTCATTATTACAGGGGGTAATTCTTAAAGCTACATATGATACAGTACAATATAAGCAGAATCATACACAAAAAAAAGAGGCTATGGTCATTTTAGCATTTGTGTACCAATTATCATCCTTTTCACGGTTTGAAGCAAACATTTGTTCCAGAGCAGCACATACCATTATCATGGTTGTCCAAGAAATTCGTAACCAGGTAAGAGATGGAAATTGCTTCCTCAGGGACCCCATGATCAGGCCAGTTTGTATAATGATAATGTGTCACAGTGTGTCGAGGGATTGTGTCCACAAAGACCTGAAATTGGCATTAGTAAAGGAATTCAGAAACTACATACCTCTACGACGCCCTAAATGTTATTTCTTTTCGTTATATATATATATATATATATATATATATATATATATATATATATATATATATATATATATATATATATATATATATCCAGCAATTTTCTTTGCATATGCCTGCTATTTGATATAGAAGTAGAATTCACGTACAACGACAAAGTACAAAACATTGCCTTGTAAGATGAACATGTCCGTCTGAAACTAAGAAAACGTTAATCAAGGTCAGTGATTATGGTTACGACGTTTATAGATATTATGAAGAGGTCGGTAATCCATTTATTTATATCATACGCCAAATTTGTCATAGAGTGTAGAGTAGTTACTTTTTGAAAAACTTGAGAAAACTAATCAAGAGTTTTTCACTTTGTGATAAAAAAAGTTTCTAAAGATTATATTCAATGAAATTTAGTAGCAATCCTGCATTTAATAACCGATAGATCATTAGTCATTCATTTAATAAACGGCAGTGAAATTTCTTAGGTCATAATTAGTAATTCAGTGACATAAACAACTGAACCGAATCAGGAACTAGTTGTTCTTGCTGAAACAATTCTATTATATCAAGAAAGAAAGCTTTGTAAGTCACTTACATTTTTCCATGGTAGATTGCATCAGAAATTTTCTAAAACAGTGAGAAATATCTCATTGAAAACTATATTTTACTTTCTACCATCCACTTTTAGTATCTTCCTATCTAACACTTCCGTTTACTTCATTTCTCAACTTAATTTCACTTGGAACTACGACACTCACCTGGATTGTAGAAACAGTGAAGTAGGGCTCTTGTTTAGAGGAGGTCACTTGAATCGCGTAGTTTTCAAAGACCAGCGTTTCTTCATGACTCATGTACTTGCCAACCTTAACCTGATGACGAAGAAAATCTCATTAGAATTTAAAGTCAGTATTAAGATAACACAAAATCAAGTCCGTAACATTTATCTCTCTCAACATTGATTTCTTTGCAAGGAGCAATTGTGACTTGATCTGTAGAGTAACCAATTCCAAAGACAAATACGAATCCAGATATATATATATATATATATATATATATATATATATATATATATATATATATGTATCTATATAAATGCACACACATAAACGTCCCTTGACACACACATATATATATATATACATATGATATATATATATATATATATATATATATATATATATATATATAGATATATATATATATATAATTTATATATATAAAGTGGGAACACCTTAACGTGGTGAAAGGGTTTTTTATCGTCATGATCAGCAAAGCTGCGCTAGTCAGGGCCACCTGTAATAGGTTGGTTTGTTGTGAGCAATCAGACGAAAATCTCCCACCTTCACCAATCCGCACTGGCTAACGTGGGGATGAAACTAGCCAAACCCCAGACATTAATAAATATTAGGGTGATACACAAACCCTTTCACCACGTTAAGGTATCCCCATTTAGATATATATATATATATATATATATATATATATATATATATATATATATATACACACTGTATACACTATATGTAGATGAAATATATATATATATATATATGTGTGTGTGTGTATGTATATATATATATATGTGTATATATATATATATATATATATATATATATATATATATATATATATATATATATATATATATATATATATATATATACAGGGTGTTCATTTTAGTAAACATTAAAAATAACTCAAAAACAGATAAATACGTGAAAATGATTAAAAATGAGTAGATATTGATTTTTTTTACCTCATATAAAACACCTCTTTAAGTACACCAGTAGTTACGCGAAACCCATCAAGACGGTACTCTATTTCTCATGCCACCAAAGACTAATCGGTAAATGGTGAAATAGAGTAAACACTGATTTCTTTAAGGCTATGAATACCTGATCTGGCTTTTTCGTTACTTTTAGATAATTGAAGACTTACTGAAATTGTAAGATGATCAGATTAGGTTATCAAATGCTGCAGTTGCCATCCACAGGTTGCCCTTCTTAACATTTATCGCATCAGCTAATAACATTTACGCTGAATTTCAACTAATCCTTACAATAGAAGCAAAGTTTTCTTATAGTATATACTGTCCACTATTTTCTTGAACAAAGTTATGGGTAAGTATCCATATACTGTTGATATCATATCAGTTAGTATATTAGTTTGATGTAAGACTGCTTTCCGTCAAGTATAACTCAATTACAAGTCTCCTTTGAAACAATTAAGGATTCTTCTAATCTCATAAGATGAAGTTTGGAAAGGGTTTGAAAATACTATACCCGAGTAACATATCAATCTATAGGGATCATTGAACACAATGCTTTTGAACTC
>NC_090746.1:47677166-47679666 GCF_036898095.1 Palaemon carinicauda
ATATTTAAAACAGCATGTATATACATATATATGCATATAAAAACGCACACACACACACACACACACACACACATATATATATATATATATGTATATATATATATATATATATATATATATATATATATATATATATATATACATATATACTGTATATATGTAAATATATATACATATATATATACACATATATATACACATATATACATATATATATATATATACTGTATGTATATATATATATATATATATATATATATATATATATATATATATATATATATATATATATATGTGTGTGTGTGTGTGTACACGTGTGTGTTCTATGCATGTATGGACACACATAACGTATATATGTGTGCGTGTCTGTTAACTGTTAGTTATCAGTAGATGCTTAGTCATTCTCTCAAATATTAAACAGAGTATGACATCCAATTAGTTTATCTTAGAAATAAGGTTCATCACAAGAGAAATATGACAATTGTTCCTACCTTCTAATGCTATGGGCCTCGAATGAACAAGCTTGCCTCGCTTTCTGTACCTATGAAAATAAGTAAACAATTAGTGTATATACAGTCCAGAGGAGCAGAGATCAAACGACGTAATATGTTTTCACAAAGCAGACATGATTTTTTATGAATTGGTCAACCTAAAGAGCTATGTATTCATAGGACTAATCCCCAACTGCATCAACTCGTTTTATCCAGAAAGACAAAGGCCAGACTGCGCATGTCCAAGACACGACCAGTGTTCAATGTTCAGGATCGAAGCTCTGACTTGGCATCCGGGCTGCCCCAGAGCTCTCGTATGGTGTTACAAGTCCCACTAAGAAAGGAGTTCCATACAGAAAAAAAGGAAATAAAACATTCTAAATAAATGTTCGTAAATTGTAAATCAAATGACGTAAATAACAGATAAACTATGAAACAAGTTTGAACTGCTGAAATTTCCCTGATTCAATAGTGTTAATTTGACAATTATATATATATATATATATATATATATATATATATATATATATATATATACATATATATATATATATATATATATATATATATATATATATATATATATATATACTGTATATTTATGTACACACACACACACACATATATATATATATATATATATATATATTTATATATATATATATATACAAATCTATATATATATATATATATACATATATATATATATATATATATACACCTATATATATATGTATATATATATATATATATATATATATATACATATATATATGTATATATATATATATATATATATATATATACATACATATATATGTATATATACATATATATATATATATTACATATATATATATATATATATATATATACATATGTACATATATATATATATATATATATATATATATATATATATATAGATATATATCGATATATATATATACATATATATATATATATATATATATATATACATATATATATATACACATATGTACATATATATATATATATATATATATATACATATATACACACACACATATATATATATATATATATATATATATATATAGATATATATATATATATATATATATATATATATATATATATCGATATATATATATATACATATATATATATACACATATGTACATATATATATATATATATATATATATATATATATATATATATATATTATCATATGTATCTATTTATGAACATACATTCATGATTATGTGAAATCTGTGATTGATTTTGTCATATGAAATTGATTTAGCACACTTGTAAATGACAAGTAGAAATGATCAGAGCTCAAATAATAAAGGCAAAACAACATTATCGTCCATAGTTGGAGAGAAAACTGAATTACGAAATCGGAAGACATAGACTGTGACCAGAAGAAAATGAACCATTATCAACCTGGAGTCGATGCTGGAATAGACATAAAGGAACCTACGTGTAGACGCCGATCAAGAGGAAAAGCAAGATGAGTGCCACAGTTATTATGATGATAGTCAAGACGTTGACTGGTTGGGTCGATGGCACAAATTTCTTCCAAATTATGGTTTCTTTGTCTGTAAAGAAAAGGAACTTTGCATTACATTAGTCTTATTCAATAAATAAAACAACTAATTATATCATATTTGATTGTTCGGGAAAAAGACACAAAATGTAGCTCTCGTATCTAGTGCGAGAGTGCTTGAAGCTTCATAATGTTTGGAGGATATAACAGTGCAGTCACTGTTGCTCACACGGATGAAGACATAATTACTAATTTAAGTGCTAGACATTCTTAATATCTTACCTAGGAATAGAATATCATAAACATACCACAAATTAATTCTTAAACCCTTGCTTAATCATAAGGAGAATAATGAAGGAGTGTAAAAGGGAAACACAAAGGTGTTATTATATGTAAATGCATGCATATGTACATAGGCACACGACTAGATACATATGGATGAAAATGTACTTGTGAATACTATTTGGTTGGA
>NC_090746.1:47684666-47689666 GCF_036898095.1 Palaemon carinicauda
TGTGATACAAATCTTAAGACCTACACTGACTAATGACATCTATTTTCTTTTCATTTTATCCATAAAAGCCAATTGATATTCGTGTGAATTTACACAGCGTGATTATATCTCGTACCCATTTTGAGTCTTGCTTTAATGTATTTTTTACACAATTTATATGTAATCGATTTCATATATCAGTGCTTTTCATAAATCTCAACTACTTGGTAATTTCCAAAATATATTTTGTTTTTTGGTGTAGCTATGATGTAGCTCCTTCAAATATTTACTGCTACGTTTATTATTATTATTATTATTATTATAATAATAATAATAATAATAATAATAATAATTATTATTATTATTATTATTATTATTATTATTATTATTTGTTGCAGCAAATGGTGGAGTGGAAGCAGATGTACGTCAGAGAGTGAATGGAGGTTGCAAAGTGTTGGGGGCAGTTAAGGGAGTAGTAAAAAATAGAGGGTTGGGCATGAATGTAAAGAGAGTTCTATATGAGAAAGTGATTGTACCAACTGTGATGTATGGATCGGAGTTGTGGGGAATGAAAGTGATGGAGAGACAGAAATTGAATGTGTTGGAGATGAAGTGTCTAAGGAGTATGGCTGGTGTATCTCGAGTAGATAGGGTTAGGAACGAAGTGGTCAGGGAGAGAACGGGTGTAAGAAATGAGTTAGCGGCTAGAGTCAATATGAATGTGTTGAGGTGGTTTGGCCATGTTGAGAGAATGGAAAATGGTTGTCTGCTAAAGAAGGTGATGAATGCAAGAGTTGATGGGAGAAGTACAAGAGGAAGGCCAAGGTTTGGGTGGATGGATGGTGTGAAGAAAGCTCTGGGTGATAGGAGGATAGATGTGAGAGAGGCAAGAGAGCGTGCTAGAAATAGGAATGAATGGCGAGCGATTGTGACGCAGTTCCAGTAGGCCCTGCTGCTTCCTCCGGTGCCTTAGATGACCGCGGAGGTAGCAGCAGTAGGGGATTCAGCATTATGAAGCTTCATCTGTGGTGGATAATGTGGGAGGTTGGGCTGTGGCACCCTAGCAGTACCAGCTGAACTCGGTTGAGTCCCTGGTTAGGCTGAAGGAACGTAGAGAGTAGAGGTCCCCTTTTTGTTTTGTTTCATTGTTGGTGTCGGCTACCCCCCAAAATTGGGGGAAGTGCCTTGGTATATGTATGTATGTATTATTATTATTATTATTATTATTATTAAATGCTAAGCTACAACCCTAGTTGGAAAAGCAGGATGCTATAAGCCCAGGGGCCCCAACAGGGAAAATAACCCAGTGAGGAAAGGAAATAAGGAAAAAAACATTTTAAGAGTAGTAACAATATTAAAATAAATATTTCCTATATAAACTATAAAAACTTTAACAAAATGAGAGGAAGAGAACCTAGATAGAAAAGTGTGTCCGAGTGTACCCTCAAGCAAGAGAACTCTAACCCAAGGCAGTGTAAGACCATGGTACAGAGGCTATGGCCCTACCCAAGAATAGAGAACAATGGTTTGATTTTGGAGTGTCCATCTCCTAGAAGAGCTGCTCACCATAGCTAAGGAGTCTCTTCTACCCTTACCAAGAAGAAATTAGCCCCTGAACAATTACAGTGCAGTAGTTACCCCCTTGAGTGAAGAAAAATTGTTACGCAGGAATGGTAATAATGGACAGAATTTCAAAGTGAAAGGAGAAAAGGGAAAGTGTGATGAAAAGAAAAGCAAAACAATCAAAATAGTATTGAAAAAAAAAATCATACTGTTATACAATAAAATGAACTAACTGTGCTGAAAGAGGTCTAAAATAAGTATCAAATAATATAATAAGAAATTCAGTGGGATTCATCAGAGCTAAATTACGACTGCAATTTTGGTAATTATAAAACCAGAATGAAATTAATTCTTAGTACTCGCTAATCTTGAAAATTGTCCATTAAAGAGTAATTATCTCTGGAAAGCATCATCGCCGTAAAAGTGGCTGATGTCTAACAAATGATGTCAGCAAAAGGATTCAAATGTTATCCTTGACAGCGTTGTAGGATAAGTTAGACATGACCTCTCTATCTGTTATGAAATGCTCCCCGAGTGAGAATAGAATCCATTTTAAGTGCAAGATAGTAGAAAAAGGTAAATACTTTGATAATAAAGGTTACAGATTTTACACAAATTACTAAACAAAGGACGCATGAAAACAGTTTTAACTACTGATCAGATTCTAAAGGGTGATGCTGTTTTCATGCTAAGGACAAGAATTTATGCAGATAGTTATGAAAAATAAGAAAAGTCTAGTTAATATGAAATATTTCCTCCAGAACTCAGTTGATGGAGTTTACAAGAAAAGTGCAACTAATCAATCAGGAAGTGAAAAACAGGATTATCCAGCAACAACTTTCGAAAACAATAATTGTTACTCACAGATGATATTTCTCCAGCAATCCAAAAAGTCCCATCAAGGCAATTTATTTTTTCTTTCCGGCCTTTTCGATCTCTAGTCAGTAATGCTTCAACCTTCCCTTGAAGATCTTCTACTCCCTCGCCATCTTGGGTTACGTGTTCTACTACAATGAGGAAGGAGCTGAAAAAGAAGAAGAAGAAGAAGAAGAAGAAGAAGAGTGATGGTAAACAAAGTTGTTGTGATGAATCAGAAAGTGTTGTTGACGACAACAAGATCTTTAACTTTCTCTCTACATCTTAGTACATATTTCTAACATAATGAAGAAAAAGAAACAAGAAGAAAATATTGATAAAGATAGTAGGCCTAATGCTTTAAAGATTATTATCAAGATCATTGTTGTTGTCGATGTTGTTATTGCTTTAAAGATAGTAGTGTCAATTAGGATAATGAAAACAATGATGATAAAAATTATATCATAATTAATAATGATAATAATAAGAATGATAATGATATTATCAAAAACAATAAAACTGCTGTTTTATTTGTTGTTTTACAAAGAAACCACAATCACATTTCCAAGATTTTGGTCTTGATTTGAAAGATTTCTTGAGGATTGAGGTGAAAACGAGCAAAGTAAAGTTAAAGGAGTTGGCCAGATAAATGGTGAAAGAGAGAGAGAGAGAGAGAGAGAGAGAGAGAGAGAGAGAGAGAGAGAGAGAGAGAGAGAGAGAGAGAGAGAGAGCAGACGAAGAAGGCAATGGATTTGGTATAGAAAGGAAGATGCAAAGAACCTTGGTTATCATCAGTTTATACATTGATTCCTTGTGGCATTTTACAGTATTACAGCTAGAAGAATATGTTCCAGGGATGACAACAGATGATTTTCTCATGAATGAGTTTAAAATACAAATTAACAATGATTCTGATAACTATCTTCTTTTCCAGATTTCTCAAAAATTGAATGATATGGGAAGAACTCGAGAGAATTTGGAAGAACGAGAAGAAATTCTATCTCACAAAAATGCTTTGCAACAAACATGAATAACTAATAATTTATGTGTCTCTTCAAAGATACCTATTGCTTTACCACTTCAATTGCTCTTGTATAGTTAAATAGATCTTATATTCAACTAGTTTTATCTGCCAGGTAATTAAATCAAGTTATCAATGGAAAATTTCAGAAATTGAGCAGAAATGTAATTTCAATGATAGCGTCATTGAAAATTTTTACCTATTTCCATCTCCTTCATTGGTGACCCAAGGTAGTGAAATTGCTACAGAGGAATTGGTCTTCTCTCCAACTGTGAGGGATCCTTCAAATTCAGGGGAAGGCTTCGTGACCAGTTCTTTTGTGGATTTACTTCCACAAAACTTCGTATTGCAACACCATGCTCGGACCTCAATTATTTTGCCAGGTGGAAGGTCAGCCATCTAAAAAGAAAGAAAATTTGTAAAATTGATTGATAAGAAACCACATGGTTAAGATATAATCACTCTGTCACGGCTTTTTAATTGCTCATCGAAATATTACTGTTATTTGGGTTGAGTAAAGTATATTATATTCATATTCTTATTTATATTATCTCCTGTGTACATTCATCATAAACACAAACGTTGAAAGTCACTGATCGATAAATATAAAGTAAAAAAAAGAAATAGTTGTGATTAAAATGAAGATTTTCATGATCAAGAATTCTGAAGCTGGATTTTGCCTGTCTCTGTCGCTCTCTCTGCCTACCTCTCCCTCCATGAGAATATTTGGGATCCAATGGCTAATATAAAGGCTTTAAAACAAAAATAGCCATCAAATCTCGAATATTCCAACCAATTTCAAACGCTCCCATTTAAACTAACATGATTGTCAGTTTAGATTCTTCATAATTCATCTTAGTTTTCCCTTCTCATATAGATGAACTACTTTTCAAGTCTTTCAAAATTTGTACTTTTAGTAGGTCAAATTCCCCTTATCTCTGATGTCTGGCTTGCATCACTTCTAAAGCAAATATTGCTTCATTTGAAGACGTCCATTAGGCTGCCACATGAAATCCTTTCTTTGATTCCAGGTGACCCATTTAAATGAAAATGTGGGACTTACCTGACAGGTCATAAACTCGTCCTCTGTGTACGGCTTCACACAGGATTCTTTCCCAACAGTAAATGTACAATTCACAAGGTCGCCACCTGGCTGCGTTGGAGGAAGTATGGTCACTGGGGAACCTTGGTCTTCTGGTAGAAGTATTTCCGGGGTGCTTGGTTCTTGGAGCGAAATATTTAAAAGGACATCGATTAATAGCTATATCTATGGTTGGATTCATTCAAAATCTGTTGTTCCTTAATGCATTAATTAAAGTTTGGAACTGAATCCAAGTCTTTGATCGGGTACATTCAGTAACACAAACACCTTATAACCTTCACTCAGTCATCCAGTAAACTTACTGGCGAGGTCCTTGAACAAAAGTTAGAAATTATCTTAGGTTCTACGGAAGGACATTGTCCAACAATTTAGAAATTACTGGTTCATAAGTTAGAGAGACTTAGAAAGGAAGCCTTTTTCACTTTCTTGTTACACACAGAAAAGGAAACAAGGTAACAAGACACTATGGTGACAACATTA
>NC_090746.1:47692166-47702166 GCF_036898095.1 Palaemon carinicauda
TAGTATATTCATGGACTTAAGAAGTCACAGTGATTAAATCAATTTCATTCATTACATCACACAATTGTATTCATTGACAAAAAAGAATCTGTTTAAATTTCCATGAATGATTATCACTGGTTGTCAAGGGAAAATATCTATATGAGATTTGGCAACCTAAGAATTATGCATGAAATAAATCTTCATATAGGCCTATACTCACCATCAGTGTCTAACTTGGCAGAGATTCCAAGTGATTCTGATATGACAACGCCATTGTAGATCACCGACACATTCACATCGTATTGCAATCCGGGAATGAGGTTTCGGAAGATGTGTTCACTTGACTTTCCTGAAATCGGCAGCGTTTCAGATTCCGAGCGACTGATGGCCGTTTGGTTGCAGGCGAGGAATGACGAGAGGTTGAATTTCAACTCATAATTTCCATCAAATATCGAGGGACATCTATTCTGAATCTCAGCCGTGCATCTTAAACTACTAGTTTCATAATTTGCACAGGCTAGTTCGCTATCAAATGTTACAGTTGTTTCTGTAAAGAAAAGGAGGAATAATTCTCAGGAAAAGACCGAGAACAAAATTGGCTTTTTGGTTGGTAAGATTTTGTTGTTGACATTCGTGACGAATTATCGTGTGGACCTGAAGTAGATTCACGTTAAAGACTACTGCAGTTTGTACAGGACATCTGGTCACAAGAGTAAACATAAAAATAATAAAGACATGTAAATATGATGGGATATCGTAAATGCGCAAGTATTCTTATCAACAAACAAACACACACACGCATATCTATTTATATATATGTATATATATATATATATATATATATATATATATATATATATATATGTGTGTGTGTGTGTGTGTGTGTGTGTGTGTGTGTGTATAAATACACGCACACACACATATACTGTATATATATATATATATATATATATATATATATATATATATATATATATATATATATATATATATATGTCTCACAAGATTGTAGATACAGGAGAGGGGGTTCCCAGCCCCCTCGTCCCGTCCCTTTTAGTCGCTTCTTACGACACGCAGGGATAACGTTGGCGCTATTCTAATTGTTTTTATGCCCCCGCGGCCACAGGAAGGCTGGCTCAAGAATTGAAGAGACAGTGAAAGATGTAAATGGAAGTTTGTTGAAAGGAGAGGAGACAAGGAAAAGGTGGGCGGAATATTTTGAAAGTTTACTGAATGTTGAGGATAATAGGGAGGCAGATATAAATGCTGTTGCAGGTGTTGAGGTGCCGGTGATGGGAGATGAGAATAAGAGAGAGATTACAATTGAGGAAGTGAGGAGAGTACTAGATGAAACGAGAGTAGGAAAAGCATCTGGTATGGATGGTGTGAGAGCTGAGATGTTGAAGGAAGGGGGTGTGACTGTACTTGAATGGTTGGTAAGATTGTTTAATATGTGTTTTGTGATGTCAATGGTACCAGTAGATTGGGTTTGTGCATGTATTGTACCACTATATAAGGGTAAGGGAGATATGCATGAGTGTTGTAATTCAAGAGGCATTAGTTTGTTGAGTGTAGTTGGAAAAGTGTTTGGTAGAGTAATGATTAATAGGATTAAGGATAAAACATTCAATGCAATCTTAAAAGTATAGGGTGGTTTTGGAAGAGGTAGGGGTTGTATGAATCAGATTTTTACAGTTAGGCAGATATGCGAGAAATATTTAGCAAAAGGTAAGGAGGTGTATGTTGCGTTTATGGATCTGGAGAAAGCGTATGATAGAGTTGATAGGGAAGCAATGTGGAATGTGATGAGGTTATATGGAGTTGGTGGAAGGTTGTTGCAAGAAAAGGTAGAAAAGCATGTATTAGGATAGGAAATGAAGTGAGTGAATGGTTTTTGGTGAGAGTGGGGCTGAGACAGGGATGGGTGATGTCGCCGTGGTTGTTTAACTTGTATGTTGATGGAGTGGTGAGAGAGGTGAATGCTCGATGGCTTGGACGAGGATTAAAACTGGTAGACGAGAATGACCATGAATGGGAGGTAAATCAGTTGTTGTTTGCGGATGATACTGTACTGGTTGCAGACACAGAAGAGAAGCTTGGCCGATTTGTGACAGAATTGAGTGAAAGAAGGAAGTTGAGAGTTCATGTGGGTAAGAGTAAGGTTATGAGATGTACGAGAAGGGAAGGTGGTGCAAGGTTGAATGTCATGTTGAATGGAGAGTTACTTGAGGAGGTGGATCAGTTTAAGTACTTGGGGTCTGTTGTTGCAGCAAATGGTGGAGTGGAAGCAGATGTACGTCAGAGAGTGAATGAAGGTTGCAAAGTGTTGGGGGCAGTTAAGGGAGTAGTAAAAAATAGAGGGTTGGGCATGAATGTAAAGAGAGTTCTATATGAGAAAGTGATTGTACCAACTGTGATGTATGGATCGGAGTTGTGGGGAATGAAAGTGATGGAGACAGATATTGAATGTGTTTGAGATGAAGTGTCTAAGGAGTATGGCTGGTGTATCTCGAGTAGATAGGGTTAGGAACAAAGTGGTGAGGGTGAGAACGGGTGTAAGAAATGAGTTAGCGGCTAGAGTCAATATGAATGTGTTGAGGTGGTTTGGCCATGTTGAGAGAATGGAAAATGGCCGTCTGCTAAAGAAGGTGATGAATGCAAGAGTTGATGGGAGAAGTACAAGAGGAAGAGCAAGGTTTGGGTGGATGGATGAAGTGAAGAAAGCTCTGGGTGATAGGAGGATATATGTGAGAGAGGCAATAGAGCGTGCTAAAAATAGGAATGAATGGCGAGCGATTGTGACGCAGTTCCGGTAGGCCCTGCTGCTTCCTCCGGTGCCTTAGATGACCGCGGAGGTAGCAGCAGTAGGGGATTCAGCATTATGAAGCTTCATCTGTGGTGGATAACGGGGGAGGGTAGGCTGTGGCTCTAGCAGTACCAGCTGAACTCAGTTGAGTCCTTTGTCAGGCTGGGAGGAACATAGAGAGTAGAGGTCCCCTTTTTGTTTTTGTTTCATTTGTTGATGTCGGCTAACCCCCAAAATTGGGGGAAGTGCCTTGGTATATGTATGTATGTATGTATGTATGTATGTATATATATATATATATATATATATATATATTTACATATATACATATACATATACTGTATGTATATACACACACACACACATATATATATATATATATGTATATCTACATATATATATATATATATATATATATATATATATATATATATATATATGTATGTATATCTACATATATGTATATATATATATATATATATATATATATATATATATATATATATATATATATATGTGTGTGTGTGTGTGTGTGTGTGTTTGAGTGTGTGTGTATAAATACACACACACACACACATATATATATATATATATATATATATATATATGTGTGTGTGTGTGTGTGTGTTTGAGTGTGTGTGTATAAATACACACACACACACACATATATATATATATATATATATATATATATATATATATATATATATATATATATATATATTTATATATATACTGTATATAAGTGTGTGTATATGTGTGTGTGGCATTGCGGGAGTATGACAAAGGTGGTTTGATAAAGACTCTTTCCTTACTTTTAGGAAGCGCGGAGAGCGAGATGCAACTTGCTTTACTGTTTCCTTCCAAACTGTCACTTGCAGTAACACAGACATCAATTTCAGAGTCCTTTAGACTTTCCTCAGAAAATGTCGTCTGCAGATTTCCATCATCTATGATTCTTAATTCTGCATCACCAATACGGTCTTCTTGGCAGCTGTTCGTCACCTGATAAAGAAAAGCAAAAGGGAATTTTGTTTTAATTGTCACATGTGATTGGGGGTGCTGAAGGTCTTCTGCTTGAGGATACCATCACTTTACCTCTTGGAAATAGACATAATATATTATAACAACATATTTAATACCTTTTTAGGAAATCGTCTATCATTTTTAACATTCATATGAAAGCAGATAATAACAATTAATGAAATATTTTTATAATAACGAAAACAATTGCTCCGGTAATAATCTTTTACTATCCGTCTTTGTAATATAGTTTATTGTGCTTCGTTGTATAGCTTTGGGAATTCTTCCTAACAAAGTTACTCTCAGTATGTACTCTTTTTATCTGCAAAACCTGAGCTTCAGCCTAAAGCCCGAAAGGGTAACTTTTATCATTAGGTTGATAATTCATGAAATGGCATCCTTGCCAGTGATTCCCTCATTCAACAGGACCTAAAAGAATATCCCTTTTCCCTTCAGTAAACCTTTTATTTTCTCAGTCTACAACTCACTATTTTCTGTCTCCTTTTCTACCCTTCTATACCAAGATCACTTTCTTCTCTTCCTATCAAATTGTCAGGAAATTTTAAAAGATTCTTTTTTTATTTCCTACCTTTATGGCTTTAACTATATACCTTAATTCATCTATTTCTCCCTTTATTTGCTCTTCTCATTTTCTTTTTATCAAGTTCATTCATCTTCAGTGCTTCCAATATTATTTTCACATATCTCTATCCAAATCAACTATCTTGACTTTTGCCTAAACCAAACAACAATCAGGTGTAAATACAATCACTTTTCTTCTCACCATCTCTTCCACTGTTTCATTTGTCACTATTTTCTCTTTTCCCAAGAAAAGAATATTCATCTTTGAACACTCATGAACTTCCAACAGTCCAGCTAAACACATTTTCAAAGTATCCCATTCTCATTTAATCAGGAAATTTCGTACATTTCTTAGCTTTGCCACCCCATTTATGCTCTTAAGCCTTAGTATTTCATTTCTTTGCCGAATTTTTTAAATTTTAGTAGATGAATGCTTGATCAAACAGTTTACTTTTGTATCAGAAAAGTATATACATATTCATATACATATATATATATATATATATATATATATATATATATATATATATATATATATATATATAAACACACATACGAGTACTTGTGCTTGGATTTGGGCATGCTCTTCGCAATCCTCAAGAGAGAATAATTCACTAACCATTTAATTGGGCTTCGCAGGGCACTGGTAGAATTAGAAGACCCAGGCCTACATGGCTGAGGATTAGAAGTGTGAAATAGGAGATGAGGAATGGAGATGTATTGATTTAAAAGCTCAAGATAAAGATGACTGGCAAAATCTAACCGCGGCCCTTTGTGTCAATAGGCGTAGGAGGAGATGATAATGATGATGATGATGATGATGATGATGATATATATATATATATATATATATATGAATATATACATACATACATATATATATATATATATATATATATATATATATATATTTATATATGAATATATACATACATATATATATATGAATATATATATAAATATATATATATATATATATATATATATATATATATATATATATATATATATATATATATGCATATATATGAATATATATATGCATATATATATATATATATATATATATATATGTATATATGAATACATACATACATACATACATACATACATACATAAATATATATATATATATATATATATATATATATATATTAATATATATATATATATATATATATATATATATACAAAAGCCAGTAGGAAATAATAAAAAGGCTTTTGCGTATACCAAGTCACGTGATCCTTGTGGCAGTAAAGCATATATATATATATATATATATATATATATATATATATATATATATATATATATATATATATATATATATATACATATATATATATATATATATATATATATAAACACACACGAGTACTTGTGCTTGGATGATTACTATCACTCATATTAATAACATACATTAGTCGTAACAAAGTAACGATGCTGCTGCTTATAGTAGTCATCCCTCCAAGACAGAAGCAGGTCATCACTCATACTGACTTGGGTTGGCGGCCGGATAGACAAGTCGTCTGAATCTGAAAGATGAACGAGAAGGTTAACTAAGGGAAAACAAATATTCTGCTCAACTTAACTGTCATAGTTTTGGCTACAGTTTTCGTCTTTCAAGAGATGATGATAAATCATATGAAAAAATATAGATCAAATTAATTCAAAGCATAAGAGATTATTTTCTATTCAGTAACAAATCAGCGAGAAATAGGCATTTGGAAATATGGATCTTTAAGGACAATATTGCAAGAATCTGCAGAGCTTTCATAGGAAAGAAATTCGATGGCATTGCAACGATGCTTAAACAGAACTACTCTAAAGCAAATCCCGAATCCGAATAACTGAGTCAGACGATACTTACCAGATTCAAAACAAGAGCCCGTGTGTGTATCACAGCGCTCTGACCCACACTTCTCAGAGCAACTTTCTGTACACTCAGCCCCAAAGGTTCCTGTGGAGCATTCTGGGAGAGAAAAGCAAATAGAATTCCTGGCTAATATTAAATGCTCGAATGTGATATCAAAAACACAAAAACTCAACACAGCAGACTCTCACACAGACAATTGCCATTAAACTGCGATCCAAATAAAGCAGTCCTAATTTTTTTTTGTCAAGTTTCCAATTCTTATAGACAATTTTTATAACTCAAAAGTCAATTGTTGGGGGAAACAATATGATCAGTAATTGAGTATGTCTTATTTACTTTGACTCAATGAAATTTCCCTTTCAAAACACTTCAAAACCATCTACCTCTAGAGTGGATATAATTATCCTCCGAGAATACGGCCTGAAATACGTGCGGCAAAATCTAATTCAGATGAAATCGATCACCCCATTTCTTACAGTGGGACCGTTTGACTTTTTAAGAATAACTGTAAAAGCAATTGAGATATTATTGGATGATATAAAAGACATAAAAGCGAAAATTATAATCATGATTAAACTAGAATAAATATTAGAGTTGCATCGGTAGGATCAATATCATTGACAGTACTATATCAAAAGGAAAAGGGATTGAATACAGATTTGTTGAAATATCTTATGATTTTGTCTCTATAGTCAATTTCTTTTAGCGATGCAGATTTGCACCGACTCGCAGCGGTGCCCTTTTAGCTCGGAAAAGTTTCCTGATCGCTGATTGGTTGGACGAGATAATTCTAACTAATCAGCGATCAGGAAACTTTTCTGAGCTAAAAGGGCACCGCTGCGAGTCGGTGCAAATCTGCCTCGATAAAAGAAATGGACTATAGTAAAATTGCCAAGCATATTTTTTTTTTTTTTTTTTTTTTTTATAAAAGCCTCGTCATTTCCTAAGCTTGTGTCCCACGAGACTTGTTAGTCTCTTGTGTCCGTAATCATCAAATGTTATAAAGACAATCACAGTGAACAATGTTTATTATTTGATGAAGATTAATCTTTAATTCAATGATGTATATTGAAAATGAATACTAATGTATTGATGCGTAAACTTGACATGAATTACTATGGCTTCCTGACATGCACAGAAACCACCCTTCGACTCCATCTTTAGTACCTTCAATAGATGGCACTTGTCAATCATCAATCCCTCAATGTATAGGAAAATACTCCAGGTAAACTTCCTCTTCCAGACGATTGACATTGTTCACTTTTCCTTTCTCTTTTATAAAATCTTAAGGAGTCATTGAAATGAGGATTCCATGTCTGAGTCTCCAAAGACATAAGGTCATGATTTTCTAGTCTTCCAGACACCGACATGTCTCAAGGAACACAAGAGTCATAATAAAAGATGAGGCACATCATTCAGGAAAAAAGTACATTCATTTATTTGAGAACTGGTTATAATAATTGACAAAGACTACTATAACTACCCGGTCGTACTATTATTATTACTTCATTGTTATTATATTTTACATTTCATTTAGTTTGTTCATCAAAATGTCTGCTATCTTTATCTTTATAAATGTATTTGCTGGTAAAACATATTTTTTAAGGTTAGAAACATTATTGATCTTAACTTCCATAAGATAAACAGTTATGTACAACAAACATGTTAAAGTTTGTTAATATGATGACGGCAATAAAAAGAAAAATCTAACATAATAGGTTTTAATTGATTTGTTCTAAGCTCAAATCTGGACAAAGATTCTTTCACAGTAATTAAAATCATAAAATGGAATGTATAAAGAAATGAATCGGCGGAGAGGTAAACAATGAAATTCCCAAAAATAAGACAAACTGAAAAAACCATATATAGAAACTCTCAAAGAATAGACATAATCTTAATTAAATTTGAAAAGTATCTTTGGAAAACTTTATATTCTGTAAACTTCTTGACCATTTGTAACATCACCCTTTCAGGACAAAGTGTTAGATGTTCAAGATTTTTGGAAGCCATGAAATCTAAACCTGTCAGGTAGAGAATTCTTGCTGAAGTGATTTAGGAAAGTGATACTGGCATGGGATTGCAAATGACTTTGTTCAAGGTACATTTTATGAAAAGGAAAGATTTTTAATTTCAAAGTAGTAATTTTTGTTAGTTAAAGAATATTTTGTTATTAAGTGTTCGTTGCAGAGAAGAAAAATAGTATTGTGATCATTAAGATAGTATTTATGACTTGAACCTATATTATCTGTTCAGAACTGCATACAACTCTGTATCTCTCTCACCTTCATTACACATGGGACTTTTGTACCCAGGAAAGCATGAACAACCCATTGGACTCGGCAGACAAAGAATCAGTCCCTTGCAGGAGTCTGGAAAAAGTCCTATATTTTCCAGGTATTTTTTGTCACAGTGAAACTGACATTTGGTTCCAAACCAACCTTTGGGACAAGCTGAAAGAAACACGTAATCGATCATATCTTATAAACTTTCTCATTGTATGAAAAAAAATAAGTAATTTGGGGCGATTTTAAGGTAAGAAGTACAAATATATAATGAACCATCAATTTGATAAGGCTGCTAAGGGATAACAATTCTGATCATATTTGATTTGAAAGAAATATATTTCTCGTTTTCACATTCAATCAAAATCTAACAAAACGAAAGGGAAGAAACATTGAAACAAAACGTTTGATGAGAAAGACAAGAATGAGGAGAAGAGAACAACTAACCATGTTGACATTCCTTTCCTATGAAACCAGGAGGACACAGGCACTCTCCAGTGTAGCTGTGGCACTGTCCGCCATTTTGACAATTAGGACATCGGTTGTCGCACTTTGGCCCGAATTTTCCAGCTGGGCAGTCTGTGTGATACAAAGCAATGGCAACTTATAGACACATGTTTGCTTCTTTATGAATTGTGCTTCTTTGGCATCTATTTAGTAAAGAGAACCTGATGCCACATTTACCCTCTGATACCGCTTGATGCGGAAAAGAACCAATCATTGTTCTCACCTCTAACAATAATGTTAAGACAACATTCATTCCTTCTTGGACCTAAATAATGCAGTCCACTGTCTTCAGGTTTCATGTCTTTAATCTTGAGTTTGTAACTGTAAGGATGATTGCTAGCAAAAGAAAGATCATCCGCATTCCATGCTGGAACAGGCAATCTTTTGAGTGAACTATCCACTTGACCATCTCCGGTAGTGATGCTGATCTCCAAGTCCTCACCGTTGCTACACCGCCATGTGTGACTGGCACTTTTAAAGGGTGCTAGAAAGAAAGAGAAATCTCATGATTATCTGGGAAATTCGGGTCTCGTAAAGTACTATGGCGTTTTATTAATCAATTTGATAATTGATTATGTAATTTTTTCTTATTCTTTTACTTACATTAATAAAGTTATTCTATAGATTAGATGTATCAACTCTGAGTAACCAAATTACAGTAAGCTTGACATCTGAAATGTTCTCAAACCCATTTATGAGATGTTTACCAATGTTACAAATAATCGTATTTCCAGTTCCGTTGCCTGGATTTGAGCAGTTAGATCTGGCATTCATTTTCATAGTTGAGCTTCGTATATACAGGATACATACATGATACGTATATATATATATATATATATATATATATACATATATATATATATATATATATATGAATATATATATATACATATATATATATATATGTGTATATATATATTAATATATATATATATATATAT
>NC_090746.1:47707166-47714666 GCF_036898095.1 Palaemon carinicauda
ATTTTGGTTCATTTTGATTCAGTATCTTAAACGTTAGTAAGAGTAGCTTGTATTCAATTCTCGCTTTTACCGGCAGCCAGTGTAATTTAATTAGTGCAGGGGTAACTCTTTCCCTATTGTGTTGTCCTTTTATTAATCTAGCGGCTCTGTTTTGTACTCTGAATTTTCTTCAGCTGATAATTTGGTAAGCCATAGAACAGTGAGTTGCAGTAATCAATTCTTGAAAATATGTGGTGATTAATGAGTATGGCCATAGATTTTTCATCTAAGTATTTACTAATAAATGCCATGTTTCTAATATGATAGTTACAATTTCTTACCATATTGTTTATATGTTCATTCATTGTCAGTCTATCATCCATGATTACTCCAAGATTTCTGACAGATTTCTTTAGGTCAATGATCGATTGACCTATTTCAATTCTTTAGAAGCATTCAATTCTTTTTATATCTTTTTCATTTCCAGAAATAATACATTCACTTTTATCTTCATTGAGCTTGAGCTTTTTTATTAACATCCAAGCCTTAATGTCATTCATTATTTCATGTATCTTTCTTTTAGTTTCATCAACTGATTCTATTGGGAAATAGAATTGTGTATCATCAGCGTATATTTTAAACTTAACTCTGTAAGTTTCAAGTATATTTGCCAGTTCAATCGTGTAAATTTCAAACAGGAGAGGACCTAGTACACTTCCTTGAGGCACCCCTTTGGTTAGTTTTCTTGTCTCAGATTCAACATTTGATATTACTACTTTAACTTTGCGGTTTTCAAGATAACTCACAAACCAGTCATATGCTCGTTCTACGATGCCCACAGCTTTAAGGTCTTCCATCAGATATGTATGTTCTACAGTATCAAATGCTGCACTTAGATCAAGCATCACAAGAAGGCAACACTTGCCATTTGTTATAATTTCTGTTATGGCATTTTAATCGCTAACACTATTGTTTCTGTGGAGTAATTTTCTCTGTATGCAGATTGATCATCAGGTATGGCATTAGATTTTTTCAGATGTTTCCAGGTTTATTCGTGTTCAGCAGTTTCAATAATTTTCGAAAAATATGACAGATTTGATATTGGCCTATATGAACTTAAATTGTCTGCATCACCTTTTCCTTCATACACAGGCTTGATACATGCAACTTTTTCACAATCAGGGAAAACTGCCTGTGTTAGACTCATATTTGCCATGTTTCGGTAGGTCTCTTGTAGTCTGGTGAAATTTTCTGCATCTTTTACATCGTTAATTGGAAATGGGTCATTTCCACAGTAGGTTTTTTTTTTCACTTTCTTTATTATTCTCATATAATCACTCTGACTTAACTCTTTGAATACCCTTAGCTTACTTACACATGTTGCTGATGTATTCCTTCGCTCTGTTGTGCCGATGTTGTGAAAACTGGAGCAGATTTGATTTATTTTTTCTTCAAAATAATCAATAAAATCATTTGCTAGGCATTTTGGATCATTAGTTATGTCAGGCAATACTATTTCTGTCTTTAGACCTAATAGTTTCTTTAGATTCTTATTTATATTCCGTGGGTCCTTTTCATTGCACACATTTTTATAATAGGCTTTTTTTCTAACTAAGATAAGGTAATTGTAGCGATTTCTAGCTGTTTTGTAATGTTGCCAGTTTCCATTATTTTTATTTCTTTTCCATTTATCCTCCATTTTTCTTTTTCTTTTTTTCTCTTCATGTAGTACATTATCAAACCAGTTCGATTTTTCTTTAATTGTGATTATTTTTGTTATTTCCGGGCACCTATTATTATAATTAGTTGCAAGTATAGTTTTACTTCTATCAGTAATTCAGTTTATACAGGATTGTCTCTCTACGAGGGTGTGATTCTCTTCACAGTTACAGACTGGTGTTATCCCTTTTATATCCTTTAAGCTTTGTTCAATGAACTCGTTTGGATCAAAGTTAGTCTTAATTCTGTATGTGATTTCCTTCTGTACTGCATTATTTTTTCTAACGTCTATTTCAAAAGACATTAACTTAAGCATTGGGGATATAGAGCAGTCAGGTTCAATCTCCATATTTAGTATGATGTTGTTGTTTTTGTTTACTATAACTAGATCTAGTATATGATTAGACTGAGCTGTTGGTTCAGACACTATATTTTCAAGATCGTGGTTGTCATTCAATTCTCTAAATTCACTGACATATGGGTCTACTCTGTTATCAAGATGTAGGTTGAAATCACCACATATAACTATATTTCGATTGTCATTCAATGTATCTAGTGAGTTATTAAATTCATCTAGAAACATTCTTTTGCTTTTGCTCGGTGGTCTATAGAGCATAACTATTTGTAGATTTACATTTCGAGATAAAATTTTAATATTCATATATTCAAATGAATTAACTATGAGATGATTTCGTAGTGTAACTTTGCATGATTTCTTAATTAAGATTCCAATGCCACCACCTCTTTTGTTTTCTCTTGGCTCATGATAAAAGTTATAAGATTTAGGTGTCATTTCATCTATTTTCGATCTGTCACTCACATTACCACTCAACCAAGTTTCAGTTAATAAGCCAATATCCACATCTTGATCACTTACGACTTCCTTAATGATATGAGTTTTATTGCCAATGGATTGTATATTCATTAGATTACATGATATTTTCTTAATCGAAGCCATGGTCAGTATTGTTTCTGGCTCTTGTTATTTCTTGTTTATAAACTTCACAGTTTACTCTATCATAGGATTTATGTTTTGTGTCATCATCATAGTTCTCTCTCTCACAATTTATGCATTTAACTTCAACAACATTGCAATGACCCGCTTTATGTTCTCCCACGCACTTGGGGCATGACTGTTTATTCTTGCAATTTGCTGCACTATGCCCAAATTCCTGGCATTTGTAACACTGGTAGGGCATGTAATGGTCGTAAACATTACATATTCTATATGTGGTACTAAGTTTATCTCCATTTTCATAGATTGCTTTACGTATCTTAGGTGTACATTTTATAATATAGTGGTTATGGTTATCCATTCTTGAATTCTCTTGTATTATGATAGTCAGATCATCCTTTTCTACAATGTGTCTATTTAGCCACTGGTTCTTAAGCTTCAGACTTTGAATAATATCATCATCATCTTCTGGTACATTTGTAAGTTTTATCTTCGGTTTAAGTTTTCCCTTTTTCAGTAACAGTGATCTTGTTTACATTACCTTATTCCAATTCTGATTTTGTCTGCTCCAGGTTCTGTTTATCTGCAAATTTTATGATCAGGTGGCCATCTTTTGTTTCAGCAGTGCTTTCAACTTGGGCTTTTAATTTGGTCATAATTGTTTTCTTATTATTAACTGCTGAAACCTCAGCAGTTGATTTTACAATCAATGTTTTCTTTGATTTCAGCTTTTCAGCATATGTACCAGTTAGATGCTTCCTATCTATGTCATCTTCATTCCTTTTCTTTTCATTTTTTAATTCTTTCATTTCATTTCTTAATTCTTGATCTCATCTCTTGTTTCTTGCACTTTATTTCTCATTTCTGTCATGCTACCCTTAATTTCTTCTATTTTATTCATCAAGATCTGAACCAAATGATGGGACATTACGACTTCTTCATCCAATAATTTTCTTTGTATGTTTGTTGCATCCTCATAGAACTTATCAGTGCAATTCCTACACATGTAATAAATATGTTCATTACACAATAGCCTTCTGTGGGCTGGTGATAAATTTTCTATTAATCCAGAAAATGCGTTTTCAAAATGATACCATTTTTGACATCTATCACAACAAATTCCATCATTGGCAACGACAGTCTTGCAGTGCTCACATAATTCAGTGTCATCAGATTCCACGGTGTCTAACGATCCATTCGCTGATTCATCATTTCCTCCACAGGCACCTTCCTCCATATTGTCACTATCATATACTGATGTATTCTTCATTACCTGTAGAAATTCATTTGTTTCTTCTTCAACTGATTTTCCTGTTTCAGTCTTTTCATGAGGTTTCCTTCTAATTTTCTTAATGGCTCCTAACATTTTTGTAGTTTACACTGTATTTAAGTCCAAATGAGTCGGGAAAACCATAAATGGTAACTCTTACCTGTGTCCCAGTTGTAATCAACTATTAATTTGTAATTTTGCACTATTTAGTATTCCAATGACGTTGATTCCAATTTACATAACTTAATGATGTTGGAAATTATTAACTTAACGATTTTCACTTTTAACTTGCCACTATTGTTGTTAAATTTCAACAGAGCACTTCTTCAGCACGTCCTCACTCCACAAGATCTACAATATGACTATATATATATATATATATATATATATATATATATATATATATATATATATATATACATATATATATATATATATATATATATATATATATACACACACAGACACACACACACACACACACATAAATATATATATATATATATATATATATATATATATATATACACACACACACACACACACACACACACATATATATATATATATATATATATATATATATATATATATATATATATATGCATATATAAGTATTCATAACAAGTATACAGTAACGTCTCGGAGATAGAATATACTCGTATGCCACAATTACGTCACTCACAAACAATTGGATCAAGAACCTACTGTTAAAGTAAATTCTATATTCATCTGCTGTATCAATTTATAGACTATTTGCCTAAATATTTGAATATAATTTATGATATATTATATTAATCTTACTTTAAATAAATGCAGGCAGAGATAATTTACATAAAAATGTTATTATCATTTTATATCTACGTATTGCTTGTTGAAAAAATATTTCAAATGGAATAATGTATATTAGATTAGAATAGAATTTTAAGAACAAATATCTTACCATTTTCATACGTAAAAAGAGCCAAAACATCCGAAGCCACAGATCTTCCCTTGCAGTGAAGGACATGACGGTTCCCTCCTGTAGTAGCCTCAGCAAACACTTTCGACGGCCCTATGACAGTTCCTGAAAATTGTATTCCATAATTAGGTTTGTGTTGTAGAATTTGGGAACTATAGCCTTGAGGTCGGACCGGGGGGACCATTCAAGGCCGCAGTGTAACAGTAGGGAAATTTCTGCATTTGCAATAAGAAGTCTCAGTTGAGAGCTTGGAAAGAAAGAAGGAAGAAAGGAAACGGGAACGGAAGTAAAGCAGAAGGCCATTCTGCCTAGTAAGTGTTCTAAGTCTGGCCATTTGCCCATTAATGCTGCACATGTCTGTGTATCAGGAAAACAATAGGTGAAATTAGAATATGTGAAAAACATTGAATAAAAGGAATATCCTATACCCATTGCATCGATAAAATCCATATCATACCTAGTCCTAGATCTGCAAAATTCCAGCGCATCAAGTTACTTTTCGTGTAGTGAGTTTCAGGATCTTCGGTTAGACACAGGAGTTTCAGTGTGCCGTTAAGGAAGTTGTTGTGGATAAGCATCACGTCTCCTGAGACATCTGCGAACGGGAAACCTTATGAGAGTCTGGACCTGTTCCGATGATCTACCGATTCTTTGCTAGTAACTGCTAACTTTTAAAAGGAAAAACACCATATACTTTTTGGGGTATTCAGTAAATGGGAAAAAGCGAAATAACAACCAAAAGCAGACTGAAGGAAAGTCACCGAGCTATATCAAGGTAATTCTGCAAAGCGGAAAATCTTCCCAAGTCTTGGTTAGCGATATTATCACTCATAGGTAATCATGAGCGGCCTCAGAATCTACACTTGGAAGTCATTATAATGCTTAGTCTGTGAATCTAAATTTTTTCTTTTTTATGGAGAGCAACATCATAGTTTCAAGGTGATAAAAATGTTATTACATGTTCATAAAGATGACCTTTGATAATTTCATTGCTTAATCTTTTGATTCTTCCCCATTTGTATATATGTAATAAAGGTTTATTCCCAAAAAACTTTCTCTATCGACATAAACCATTTTTTTAACTCCCAATCTGATACGAGAACAGAACTACACACAATCAGATATAAAAGATAAAGTGATTATATCAGTCCAAGTTCTGATTGCTTGGATAAGTTTTGCATCGTTATAAGGCAGATGGGTCTCGAAGCAAAGTGCAATTGATCTAGTCCAGCAAATAATACATTTACTATGAGAAAGCTAAATGCTATTCTGAGTGAGAGGAATTTCATCTGGAGTAATTAATTTGCCTCGGCTTCTGTATTAAGATTAAAATCAAAGAAACAAAGTCCCATCTTCAGAGGATCGTCGATCAGGTTGTTTCCTTTGAGAGAGGACATTCTTGCTTTGCTTTTCATTTGTAGTTTACAAAGGGGAATTTGTGGGGTGAAAAGGATACTTACAATTACTTATGACTTTCGCTGTTTCTGAAACTTCGAAGAGATTTCCTGATGAAGTTCTGAAATGCATAAGGGTACAAATTTGATTCTGGTCAAGTAAAATATCTCATATATCTAAAAAAATAAAAGATAAAACATTTAATGGAAAATAACTTATAATAAAATAACTTGAGAAAGAATTCTTGATACTTATTGATAGAAATTGTAAATGGCTGCTGGGAAAAATGGTCTTGCTAATCGTCCTCTGTTTCAAGTCTGATACTGTGTATGAAACACTTAAAATATTTGAAAATCAAGAATCTAAATGAATTAAACTGTAAGTAAAAACACCCAATCAACATTTAACAGTTTCTTTTTATGCCCGTTAGACGTGATGTAGATAACAAAATTATGTTAAAAAGAAAAGAAAAATAAAGCCAATTCGAGTATTTCCTCAAAACTTGAAAATCTAATCATGAATGGAACCTATGTGTTAAAGCTCACATAGTATCTGAACAAACTCTGTTCCTGCAAGTGCCATGAAGAGACCGTCCTCTCCGGAACCCAGTAATCCGACTCTCAAAAGACTCATAACGCTTCCTTTCTATCTTGACTTCTCCGCCACTCATGTTCAGAGCTCCCGCATGTAGACTTGCCAGGCATATGTCAGATGACTGTTTATTAGGTGGAAACAAACGTGAATAAACATTTCTTGAAGAAGATAAGCTAAATGAAATTATGAGAAATAAAAGTGCATAATCGTGTTAAAGATAACTAATACTATGCTCAACTTTACGGAACATGATATATATATATATATATATATATATATATATATATATATATATATATATATATATATATATACATATATATATATATATATATATACATATATATATATATATATATATAAATATATACAGTGTATATATATATATATATATATATATATATATATATATATATATGGGTGTGTGCGTGTAGACTTTTACTATTGGTTGAAAAAAAGATACAAAAATTTTTCTACCTAACCTTCATTACTACGAAGTAAAACTATAAGCTTATCAGGTAACAATAGTATGTGTACTTTATTTACATTATTGTGTGTATGGATATGGTAGTATTTATGTTTATGTATGCGTTTATAAATGCACACACACACACACACACACACACA
>NC_090746.1:47717166-47747166 GCF_036898095.1 Palaemon carinicauda
ATATATATATATATACATATATATATATATAATATATATATATATATATATATATATATATATATATATGTATATATATATATATGTATATATATATGTATATATATATATATATATATATATATATATATATATGTATATATATATATATATATATATATATATATATATATACTCTTATTAGTTTAGTAAGTTACAACCGGGAATTTAACTCTTCTAATTAGTAAGCCGTAACCAGCACTCAATACCAAATTCCCTCTTTCTTGGGGGAAAACTTAAACCTAAGAAGCAATTGTATAAGATATGCGCTGCTCTCCTGACCACGACTCGAGCCTATGGCTTTAGGTTTTGATAAAAGAGTAAAAGTTAGATCTATCCATTCGGTTATCTCTGTTAGGAAGGAGACAAGTAAGCGCAATAGTAGCCTTAAAAAACGAGCTAAATGGTGCAGATTATGTAAGGGTTTTGATACACTCCTGATGAACGTTTTGTGTAGGTGAATTGAGCGCGACTGTATTGGAAGCTTCAAATTGGTTCCATCCACGTTTCAAGCGTTTGTTTGAATATGGTCATGACCACCATGCGAATACATAGATTCAGTTGAAATAGAATACGTCTGGTGTTATATCATCTGAATTTCTATCCTGGTGTTTATCGGATTAAATGTCTTAATAAGGTCCTCTTGAAATGCGAATGGTTTCCATAAAAGGCTCATGAGAGTATTAATCATTCAAATGCTTACAAATGTGCACATCAGCTAAAAGTCATGTTTCGGTGTACCTCACCTTATGATACAAAAGAGTTCCATAAACCTTGGCATCTTCTGGTCCTCTTTTCATGCATTCACTGGAACACCTGAAAATAGCAGCATTGCAATTAGTAGAGATTTATTAAAGAGAAGCCTGCTAGTGACACTGATTCTGGCAAGCTATTTTAAAGGTTCTGCTTTAATACCCATCTATTGAAATAACCACCAATTAACCTTAACCGAAACGAAACAATGATATTCTACAAACATTGAGAAATAATTGGAAATTTTGATAAGTATTTTTTGAGAAAACCAAAATTAGATCTCAAATGTAAAGAAGGAAATGGATTCAACTCATAAGACTTCACTTGTTTTTGAAAGTTTTTATCAACTAAGCAGGGAATTACAACATTCTGAGAGACAACAAATGTTGAATTTTACGATTGACAGTAAAAGATCACTTGTACATTTATAGAGAATCTATTACATTTTTTTTTTCAAATTATTCCCATGTAAAATTCTCATTAAAGTGAATGATTACTTTATTCAACAGATTTGTTCGATTATTTAAAAAGTTTTCAAATCATAACTAAAAGGTTTTACGTTTACTTCTGGTTATGGTGACATTAGTCAACCTTACAGGTGTTAAGGTATTCTATATATATATATATATATATATATATATATATATATATATATATATATATATATATATACAGTATATATATATATATATATATATATATATTTATATATATATATATATATATATATATATATATATATACTGTATATTTATATATATATGTATATATATATATATATATATATATATATATATATATATATATATATATATATATCTGCGCGTGTGTGCATTAATGTTTCCTATAACAGAGAATAGCGCCACATGAAAATATGCACGACAGTCACTGCCTCACTCATTCTCTAAATGTTCAATTGTGGATGAACCTCCTGTGTAGTAAAATTCCACGGTATTAGTTGTTCCGCCCCTCCACAAAGATGGACCATCAGTATTTAGTCGAATCCCCTTGGCAAACTGTTCCAGTTACCCATATCTTGCGCGCACTTTCAATCTTCCTTCTTGGAAAGTTCTTTTTTTTTTTATCAACAATTCAAAACTTCCTGGGGCTTCCACTTCTTTTACCTTCAAAGCCTATGAATTATACACACGCTTACTATTCCTTTGTCTTTCATTCTTTCCACATGGCTAAACCACCACAAAATAGTTTAATCTATCTTTCCTCCTTGTTAGTATTTGTATGATTTCTATGTAGCTACACGTCCTCACTTTATCAGTTCCTCTTACTCCGAATCTGAAGCGCAAACGGTTTACCTCAGGAGTTTGAACCTTCTTTTCTTTCTCTCAAACATAACTTCCACTCTTCTTATAAAGAGAGTTGGCTCAACAACCTGTTCTAATATTCCTAACTGGGCTTTCACTGATACTTCAAGTCTTTTCCTTGTCTATTCTTTACACACACTTTCCTTCCTTCACTAACCTTTTATGTTAGTTCCCTCCTCCTACCACCCTACGAGTATATCTTTAAATACTCACAGTTGTCCTTAATGTCCCATCATAGAATTTTACAAACTCATGAACACATTCACCTGAGTCTATAACCTTCGTCCATTGGAGTCTCTCACTTCATTTCTAGCAATCGTACTTTGCCTAGTTTACAGCCACATTTGAAGATGCACAGACATATACACATACACACTCACACCTGTATCTATATAGATATTAACATATGTATATTATACATATATATGCATGTATATAGGTTTGTATAAAAATGAGTGTGTTTGCATAGATAAACGTGCTTTGTTTATTCTCTAGGCTGCATGAAAAATTTAATTGGTTACTTACGTGTACGTGGTCGGACGATAATAGTAATTATGATCCTGAAATGTCTTGCATTCTTGGCTTGCAACGAGTATTGCTACTCCTGAAAAGAAAGACGAATTGAAGAATAACACAAAAACACCGATAAAACAATGTTATCAAAGCTGATGGTAATTGAAGTTATGCAAAGAAGAGAAACATTATTCAAGTTAATATTAGTGAAAAATGTCGTGACATAATAGGATTAGAAAATTTAAAGATATTGTAATCAGCGTTGTCAACAGAGGTTTTTATCACAATTTTTCTTTTGCAATGTTGCGGTAGCTTATTGGAAACGTCCCTGCATAGCTTTGTGTTGGATGGGACTTCGACCCGTGCCAGCTACATTGTTTCCAGTAGTATCTACAACCTTAGCATCATGATGAGCTTGGGATGGGAGGTTTGGGAGCCTATGAGTCTACTTGCTGAGTTATCGGCAGCCATTGCCTGGCCCTCAGTGGTCCCAGTTAGATGTTCAAGACGATGAAATACAATTACGAAGCATAAACTGGACTCTTGATTTTTCAATCGATATTCCTTATAAGATTTTGGGAAAAAACTGATGAGACTAACTCTTGTATTGTCCATCAGTAAATAAAAGCTTACTATTGGAAAAGGTCAAAGCCTATTTGAAGAAGCACATCTGCTCTGTTCATTAACTAGATCGTAAATAACATATTTATGGTTTCAGATTTTTTATTGCAAGTTGGCGCTTTAGTAAGACTTGCTATTATTGTAAAAAAAAAAAAATCCTATTCAAATTTTTATATGATTCCAAATATTTATTTTGACAACGCTTAGCAATTAAACGATTATTATACAAATATTTTATTACAATTTGTGACAGTAATTACTCTGTCAAGTTAGCTAAAGGTTTTTAATCCAATATTACTTACTTTGGGAAATTTCCCACCACAACAAACCGAGATGTTTTGCACAAATGATAAGGAAAGTCTCTGTAAATTATGCAGCGTTGTTTTTTCAAGGTTGTTAAACAATTGCTAGGAATCCTATTGGGTCATATATAGAGAGACTGTATCTGAACTGAATATGTTTTCTGGTCAATTATCTCTTAAGACTGCGTTTTTCCTTGTGAAATGGTCTATGAATTACGTCCTCCATGTAAGCAAGGTGAAAACTCCATAGATATAAAACTCATGGAACCTTTTAAAGTCTAAAGTGGACCAGCTAACCTTCTCTTATGATTTTTGTAAGTTATTATGACATCATTTGCAATGTTTCTTGCACTGCAATTACTATCCCTTTCGATCATACTGATATAATCATCTTATATCTTACCACTGTTATAACCATCATCATTTTCCGATGACAAAATATTGGTAAATAAACGACTCAATACTCGAGTTTTAGTTTCTCCTTTCCATAAAGAGGGATAATCTTGATAGAGATTCTGTTTTGGTATTATAAAGCGATAAATAGTAAAAGAGAAATACACTAAGAAATAAAATCCTTATTTCTTTCTAATTTATTAATCGTTTTTACACTCACAAATTACATCATTTATTCGAATCGTTGAAAAGTGGTATTTCCTGTACTTTTGCAGGAAAAGCAACTCGGAGTGTAAATAGCGTTATGATATCAAACTTGACATTAAGCTTCCTCTCTCTCTCTCTCTCTCTCTCTCTCTCTCTCTCTCTCTCTCTCTCTCTCTCTCTCTCTCTCTCTCTCTCTCTCTCTCTCTCTCTCTCTCTCTCTTTATGTATGTGTATGTGTAACTATATATCTTTCTTTCATGTGTAAAAATATCTGTCTTTTATGTTTGTACAGATAACAATGAGAACAAGAATGACTTTTTCGAAACCAATTCAATTCTTGCCGAATTCGGCCATCAAAGACTTGGTACAGTAGTCTGAACTAACAATATTCTATTTAGCGATCAACTGGCAGACCACTGATACAGAGAACGTGTCAGTTGGCTTTCAGGAAAATCTGGCGAATTTCTTTTTAGAAAAGAAACCTTCACGAAACTCTTAACTTCATTTGAATACACTGAGAGCAGACCAGGCATATGGGAATTCCTGCAGGGATATTTACGATACTGAAGCAAAGCACTTGCGGAAAAGGTGATTTAGATTATTTTGTCAGAAACATGATAAGTTTGACAAATCAATGTAAGACGGATAAACGTTTAATGGGCAATAATACTCTGTAATTGATTATCTGAATCCAAAATCGAAATAAAGGAAAATAGAAAATAATGGCAATCTTACACACTCTATGTAAGAGTAAACATATAACTTTGTCTACTTTTCAGTCCCAATATTCCTGCTTTTTGTAAAGATTATATGTAAATTATGGATGAATCAAGGATAATTAGAGATGGCAAGCAACCTTTCGTAAAAGATTATCTACTGTTTGACAAATATTGGAAGCACCAAATTGATTTCTCAGATCTTAGTGATATCATGTTTTATTATATACTAGTGTACCTGAGCCATCTAATATCACGTCTATATATATATATATATATATATATATATATATATATATATATATATACATAGAGATGCACACACACAGATTTACTCCTTCCCACCACACCTCTCTCCTAACTACAACACGCTGGTTCGGCAATTTGTAGGCGAGTGTGGTTTCCAAGTTTACCTAATGGCCTCTCTTGCCATGGTATGACTATTTCCTCTCCCACATAATTGTGACAGAAAAGATATATATATATATATATATATATATATATATATATATATACACACATATATATATAATTTATATATATATATATATATATATATATACATATATATATACACACACACACATATATATATATATATATATATATATATATATACATATATATGTATATATGTATATGTGTATATATATATATATATATATATATATATATATATACATTATATATATACATATATATGTATATATGTATATGTATATATATATATATATATATATATATATATATATATATATATATATATATATATATATATAGGTAAATACCGGTAAGTGATGTAGATTGCTGAAATGCATTACTTCTGAAGTAAGGAAATTATTAATAATGGTCCGGATGACATAGTATTGGGCAGGTTGTGAATGTTATTAAAGGTTTAAAGGCCACTCATGAATGGCAAAGGCAAGGCACAGTGACATTACCCTAGCTAGCAGGGCAATACCCAAGAGACTGACCATATATACATATGATCATCGCCTAAGGCCCCTCTCCACCCAAACTAGGATCCGATGGGGCCAGGTAATGATTGCTGATGACTCAGCAAGTAGACCTATAGGCTCCTACAAACCTCCCATCCTTAGCTTACAAGGATGGTGAGGTTGCAGATACTAAAGGAAATCTCGGTGTCCAGTCAATTTCATTTGTTATGTGTGTGTTTTGGAAGTGAAATTGTGAGATTTCCCAGAGTCAGATAACTTGCTTTCTTGCATATACATGATTACATATGGATAATTTTTCAATTCCACCGGCCTATCTCCTTTGTTCTTTGCTGATCAGTTTTGCATATTATGAGTTCTTTAGTTCTTTATATAATAAGTTATTAACAACTATAAACCTACAATGTGAAAGCAGTATTCCAAAGAGATAGGTTGGGGGGGAGGGGGCCGGCAAATTCGAGGCTTAGACACGTGGGGTAAGAATAGACTTTCATCTTGAAAAAAATATTTCTTGACCGCAAGAATGAATCAGGTCTATTATTCCATTATTAGGAAATGCAAAGATAAGTGTAAAGACACAATTTTGACTGAAATAACTCAAACATGCAAGGAATAACTGTTATAGGTAGAAGAAACTGAATCATGAAAGAAGTCTCTGGGCAACATGATACAGGATTCTTGCCATACGGATGATGTAAGCATACAAAGTATACCAATAAGACTACATATTCTGTGACGATTGAGCAACAAAATGATATTTTCCGATAGCCAACAGAACAAAAAGATCTAAACATCGGTAGGTGTTTTATCAGATCAATAAAAAGACAAATATCATTCACGGTGCTCTAGAGCAGTGGTTCCCAAACTATCTTACCTGACGCCCCCTTTTTGCTTCCAGTAGACCCGTACGCCCCCACTCCTCTCTTTTTTTTTATATGAAATAATTCTTACATTTATTTCTTAGCATTGTACAGGAAAACAGATTTCTGTTTGTATTACAATTTGATAATGAAAGCCACTAAAACAAATAATAGTACATTCCAGTAACTAAAAACGAAACATTTGGTTCAAAGTGAGCGAAAAAAAGTTTGAACATTAGCAAATTGGCAAAATAGAGTTGCAATTTTAAGAATAGATTATTTGAAAACATGCCATATAATATTTGGAAATACTTATGAGACTAAGGCACAATTTCTGGTCATATTTAGTGAGATGGATGCAAATATGTAATGGCAGATATTTGTTTTTTTAATGATTTCATTATTCTATTAAACAAGTAATTTCGAGCAGATGACTTCACGTCCCCCTTGTATCGTCCTCACGCCCCCCTATTGGGGCGCACCCCCCAGTTTGGGAACCACTGTTCTAGAGTCTAGACACCAACCCAGAAGCAGTTTCACACTCTCCATCAATTATAGATTAAGCATTTGGACGATATTATTATTATCATTATTATTATTATTATTATTATTATTATTATTATTATTATTATTATTATTATTAATATTATTGTTATTATTTCTTGTCGGAGCTCTTGAGCTTATAACATCCTACTTTTACAAGTAAGGTTTTAGCTCACCTAATAATAATAATAATAATAATAATAATAATAATAATAATAATAATAATAATAATAATAATAAGCAACAACCCCAGTTGGAAAAGCAGGATGCTATAAGCCCAAAAGCTCCAACAGGGAAAAATAGCACAATGAGTAAAAGGAAAGAGGAAAATACAGAAACTACATGAAATGAAAAGTTCAAATGCAAGCCATTTGGAAAAAATAAGCGGGTCAAAAATTAAGAATACTTTATACAAGTTGGGGGAAGAAGCAGTGTAAGAACATAGAAAAGTCGTCATTCATTTGCTCACCTAAAATCGATGCGAAGCGAATGGGCCACATCTTGAGAACAGGCTGTTGAAAAGAATAGTTTATTTTGGGGCTGCAAATTTTCATTACTTTCAGATGTTTCACCAAATAACTAAGACTAGAATCCAAGACTTTTATATTGTATATTTAGAAGAAAATTATTTATAAAGAATTTTTTGAGACATTTGTAAAACATTGTCTGGCAGTTTTTTCCTTATGCTAAGAAATATATAAAACTCACAAACAGGACACAGTTTACAGATATTTGTGGCTATTGACTTTTCTCTTGAGTGCAAACATAAGAACCACTTCTGCCGAATCGTAAAAGGATAATTACCAGTTGCTTATGACAAAGTGATCTTGGTAGATGACTCCATGAAGACTAGCAGTACTTCAGCACAGGCGAAGGAGACACTAAATCATGACGCGATCTGTCCTTTGGTTACTCTTGTAGATAACCCGTTTCCTGTGACGTTGAAGATTGGATTTGATACCAGTAACCCTGTTTCTATTTTTAGATTATTTCTACATATAAATGCAGTCACGACTTTCTTTGAAATATATTTTAACTTTTTTTTGAGTAAAATATTTCTTTTTATTTCACTGGAATAAGTTCTCTTTCTATTTTAACTTTAAAAATGTTATTATCATGCTCATGCAAACATGAGTTTTATACATTTTTTTTCGAATAATTTCTTTATTGATAATGATTTTGATAATCACAATTCAATAATTATGAGAAGAGGAAAACTCTGATATTAATAACCCATTAGATTAGGAGAGCTTTGGTTTTGAATCCTCCAGTGATAGAGATATTGAAAGAGCTGATTAATTATCTGGTAAATAGTGATGTTATGTTCTTTTGCTCTCATTCAGCAACTTTTTTTTCTGTCATTAATTTCCACTTCATGGTCGTATAACTTTTATTATTGAAAAAAAAATGTCTTATCTTAGGTTATGGCTATATTCTTTATTCTTAGTCAAAAGATGAAATACAGTGATAATTTTCTGTAACTTATAATTTGATTTAAACGTAAAATTATCTTTAAGATTTAGATAGCTGATGCAATTAAACTACAGTTTTCAAAACCAGTAAGTTTCGGTTGAGCGTTACAAACTTTGAGCATTTCAGGTCTCCCCTGAATTTGACTAAACATCTGATGCTGATAAATCATTATCCCCATTGACTGATGTACCAAGTGAATTTTGAGACTTATCTGCTACTGCTTCTTTATTAGTGCTATATTACCAATTTACTTCCATCCAAAATATCATCTTTCTCATTCTCATTGGAAATCATCACACTAGATAATTTCACGTCTCTATTTCGAAATGTTACAAATATCCCAGCAGGCTTAACTAAGCTGTACCACACCTTTACTTTCAAACAAGTGCTTGCAGAATTCAAATTGATAAATCAATTTTCGTTTATATTAGCCTACAATAGATTCAAAATTCCACCTGTCAGCCTTCTATATCCTTTGCTCAAGTCGAAATTTAACCATTAAATTTTTTTTTGAGACAATGATACCTAAGTATCCGGACCATACAATAATTTTTTCTTTTTTTTTTTGACTTTCACGGGTTCTTTGCTTTCTTAATAATGACCGTTTGTGCGTGTCTTAATCTCAATATAATTAAAATTATAACAAGAAATTAATCTTTTTGTAGGTACATTCTATTACTTGTCTATTTCTAAAACCAATTCAACACAAAGTTTATCTGTTTATTTTTTTGAACTCTATGAATTATGACTAAGAGTATTTTACTAGACTTATTTGCTTGTCTAAGTCCTAGGAGACCAGTTCAAGCTAATACAGCTCTCCAACTGGAATGGAGTGAATAATAAACGATAATGGGTAAAATGTTTCCGTATTTTCATATTTTCTCTCTATAGCAAAGCATCTCCATAATATTGTTATTTCTTTTATTTTTTTCTCAGAAGTAAAATTCAATGAGATATTTTCTCTAATAAGAATGATTCCATTTAAGGTTGGGAATCAGGGTTCTGGACAAAATTTCAAAATATCACAGAACTCTTTATTCCCTACTTTTTTCTTCGTCTGTTTATTTCCTCCTTTCTATCTCCTATCTTTGTTTTTAAGAAACTGTTGATTTTTTTGGCATCATCAGTAAATCATGTAATAATAACTATCTGTTTATTTAGATTTATGTAGTTCAAATTTGGGGGACTCACCGCACAGTAGTAGACACTGAAGTGAAGATTAAGAAAGTTTTTAGGCATTTCTAACTTTGTCATTTTATTGAAAGCTGTTATTTTTATCGTCCTCTTTGTGTTTACTGTAACAGCACAAACATCTCTCCTGACTCTGATGCTTAGTCAGACATCCGTGAACGTACGCTAAACAGTGACATTTCGCCGATAAGATAAAAAAGATAAGGACAAGGTCTATAGAATACGAGGTCTTCTCACGCGCAGATTATAGTCAAACCAAGGTCCTTTAATGGAAGGTTTAATGGAAGAAGTCGGCTCATCAGTGAGGTACGCGCATGTGGGCGGAGCTTTTGTGACGTCATTTATCGGTGACGGTGGCTGAGGTTTGATTTGACTAGACGTAGTCTTATTTGATATCTGTCACGTTCATTTCTTCCAGAAGAAAAAGATAGAACTTTTTGAAAAGACCAATCAAGAACTCCTGAAACTGGTTAGTTTGGAAACTGAAGTGACAGAACCTAAGTTCACATTAACTGAAATAAACAAGTTATTTTAACCTGTGCTAAGTGTAACACAGATAAAATCTCTCATAACTAATGTCTGTCAGTCAATGCAGCGATGAAGACATATCGTTAGCTTTCACTCTCAGAAGCATGAGCACCAAATGATAATCATATTTGCGAACTAAAAGAGGATTTCCTCTGCCATCAAAAAGTACACTGAATAAACGAACGCAAAATCTCAAATGTGAGCCGGGTATTTTGCATTCGGTTCTGTCACTGATGAAGGCAAAATCAGAAACAATGACGGAAATTGAAAAACTTGCCGTTATTTCATTTGATGAAATGAATATTTCTAGTAAGTGGATTTATGACAAAGGGATGGATGTTTTGTATGAACCTCATGATAAAGTTCAAGTGGTTATGTTAAGAGGTTTGACGGCAACCTGGAAGCAACCCATATACTACCAATATAATGACTCTAATGTGCATAAAAAACTGACTGATATCATTGTAAATGTTGAAAAGGCTGGATTTGCCGTCGTGGCAATTGTCCATGATCTTGGATCTACTAATTTGAGGGGTTTGGAAAGAATTCGGGATTGATCCCCTTAACCCAGAAAAAGTCTTTTTTAAAAATCCATGTGCTGACATTAATGTCTTCATATTTGCTGATGCTCCCCATATGATAAAGTTAATTGTAAATTATTTTCTGGATCACGGTTTTCTTATGGAAAATGGAAATAGCGTATCTGATGCCTGTGTCCGTGAAATGCTAATGAAAACCGTATCAGAGTATGCCTTAGCATATAAAATTAATAAAACACATATCAATGTAAGTGGCTTACAAAGACAGCGTGTAAGTATGCTGCACAGCTACTTTCAAAGTCATGTGCTAAGGCATTGTATTTTTTAGGAGAAAGGGGCTTTATTAGAGAGGAACAATTGGAAGGAAACTGCCGATTTTATAGCTACAGTGAATGAATGGTTCGATGTCATCAATTCTTCTATGATGTTAGGAGACATAAAAGACCGCAATGCATTTGTGAGAGATTTGGATAGCCAGAAAAGTGTTCTAAAAAGAATGGTTGATGCTAGGCCGGGAATGAGGGTAAAAAATCCAAAATTTAATTGCCTTTACAAATTCCAAAAAGGTGTGATATTATCTTGTCACTCAATGATTGGGCTATATAACATGCTAAAACAGTCAGGACATTTCTTTTATTATGACAAGGAGATTGAATCAAGACTGTCTTGAAATTTTTTTTGGATGTATTAGGCAGATGAGGGGTTCTCATGATCATCCCGATGCAGTAAAATTTAAGTACAGATTGAAAAACCTTTTGATAAGTAGGGATATTGAACTTGTTAGCGATAACGCAAATGAAAACCTTGACCCGTTATCCCATGAAATGGTATCATCTGAACGTGATGGAAATGGACCTGATAAATCTTTCAATGACAGGGAACTGGCCTTAGAAATATGTATGACAAACATCATTTTTAGAGACCTTTAATTTGATGTGGATCTTAAGAATGACGAAATGTTCCCTGAGGAAACAGAATTTGCCAAATGTCAGAAATCCATTGACACCACAGGATCTGTTATCGAGGAATAGTCCTTAAGATATATTGGTGGATATGTAGTGATAAAAAATTTTGTTTAAATATCCAAATTTAGTGTATATTGTTGATAGTAAGACGTCAGCGACATGGGTCCATTATATAAGTGAAGGAAAACTCTATGCACCATCCGACGATTTTTTTTTCTAAACTAAAAATTTTTTGAGCAATGCATGGGTATGGGCTTAGACCAGGAACAGAATGCATAAAAACAATGGCTGCTGAAATGAAATCTGCTGTCATTGGTGTTCCTGACGAGGTTGTGGAATTTTTGACCAAAACATGTGTTTTTTAGAATGCGGCACCTCAACAACATTATCGACATAAGTAAAATGAAACAAAGGAAAAACCATGAAAAACCATGAAAACAACAACTTAATTTTTCCTCCTGGGGTGCACACCTGGCTCGGTGAAAAACAAACTCATGCTTATCTGAATTCCATCTCAATTAAACTGTCATCTTTGTTCTGTTAATCTGTTAGGATTAAAATGAGAATCCTTAACTCGCTGTGTAGGATTTAGTACCAATGACAACTTTCTCTACGTTAATCTATACCTCTTTGGTTAAGGATAAGTGGCAGTCAATACATTACAGTATTTGTGTTCCCTTTTAAGATACATCTATACCCTATGGCTATGTTTAGAAGCATCAGAATATTATTAAACTTTGATGTATGGTCTGCCCTAAGGATAATCTGTACTTTGATAAAAAAAAAAAATAGAAATAAAATATTAAGGAGTATTTTTATTTTGGAAAGGTATCCTTGCATCGTGTTACTACGTATACCTGTCAGTCAATGCCAAAGACTATATACTGAAGGAAGATAGGAAGGCTCAGGCTTTTAACACACAAATGAGTGTGCTATGAAAAGATGCCAGATATTCCTATGCGAAACGAATGGCTCCATCTGTTGAGCGAGCAACCAAACATTCAAAGCGGTAATGCTTACGGGTATATAGGATGGAATTCGATTGTAAATTTTGCGACATATTTGTTCATAATTTGCATTACTATGTCAGTATATTTTACTCATATATTCATGATATTCTTAAATTTTAGGTAACTAAATTGCAAATTATGTTTCTCAGTATATTTTTTAGAAATTCAATAGCTATATCTCTTCTGATTTAGTTAATTTTCTTGCAAATTTAAGTATTGTACAGTATATTACAACCATTTTTAAATGTTCTATACAATACCACAATCGAATAAATTAAAACATACTGTATATCTGATTTGTTAAACTTAGCCACAAATGCTTATGTGTAGGCTAGGCATACATTTAATTGCAGTATGTAGGCCACTGTAAGATGGAGAGATATTAGGTGTATAAAAACACAATTGTATTTTATTTTTTATTGAAATGGAAAAGCAGGATGCACTCATGTATAGTTTAGTATTATAGACTAATAAATGTATAAATGTACAATCAGAAGGATCAAAATAACACAAAATTGTATCACACACAAAAATAATCAAACGGGGGTTGGAAATAGAAATAAGGTAGCACACAAGCCAACAAAAAATTAAAAACAAAAGAGATTTACTGTGGATGCCTTGCCTTAATCTTACATCCAATATCAGTGGGGCTTACTCATTAGCAGCACATACTGCATGTATTATACTGTTTGGACTCACCGTTCTTTGTCCTTAGGGAACCTGTGAAATACCAAATGAGAATCGGTTTCTTTTTGTTTATGGCACACAACACACTTGTGTGACTTCTTTACTGTCGGCGCCATTTTTTCGTTTGAGTCAACTATCAAATTCTGAATATATACAAACAGACGACAAACGATGTATACCTACAACGCCATCTGAAATCGGAGCAACCAACTATTGTGTTCACTTTGGAGTTGCCAACTAGAGTATTAACATTCTATTTTGAGCCTTCCTATCTTCCTTCAGTATATAGTCTTTGGTCAATGCTGTCAAGGGAGACTATACGAGGTGTAACGTCATGCACAGACCGAACGTATTTTCGCTCGCTGATGAGCCAACCTCTCCCATTAAAGGACCTGTCAAACCATTCTGTCGTGGCCGCTGAGACGATTTCTGTTCCCCTGTACAGCGTACCCATGTCAAAATATTTCGACCACTTAAAGGAAAAATGAACACTGCGGTTAGAGACGAGCCATCCAAACTGAGTGAGACTAATGCTAGCCGTTAATGACAGATGACATTCCCCAAGGTATACCCAGGGTGCATCCTCACCTTTTTCACTAATCTCACTGGATTAAGACAAGATTAAATCTGCTCTCTCTCTCTCTCTCTCTCTCTCTCTCTCTCTCTCTCTCTCTCTCTCTCTCTCTCTCTCCTGTTATTCTTGTCGAGCATACAGTATATATTTCATTAGGTACACTGTTAAATAAGCGTAATTTTAATCGGACATTATCCGTAAAAATATACTGTTCATAGCCCTAATTCAGTAAAATATTTTTTCCCTACCCTGTTATGTTATTACGGGTTGATGATCATAATATCACCATTTAATGTCAATATTTCCATTTATTAGACAGTAAATGCCTGGCAACATTTATTACTGGATTTTTACCGTTTTTTCGGCATATCTTTAACAGTGTAAGGTATTCATTTCTATAAGGATAATTACAACCAAGTACATGTCCCCCAAAATCATAATCCCGGGATATTTGCCAGTTTTATCCTACCGTCTTAATATGACTCGCACAGAAGGGAAGTTTGAAATCCGATTGACCTGTCCTTGGAGGTCTCAAGGTTAAATTTATGTAGCAAATATCAGCGACCTATATTTAATCCCTTGAATGGTAGATCTTGGGGTATAAAATGTAGTGTTTGAGACAGAGACTGCATTATCTAGCAAACAAAAACCATGGAAACATCTCCAAACCGTGTTCTCCGTCCCAATGCCAGGGAAATAGTACACAGTGTGTACAAGTATTTCACAAAAGAGAAGATGAACCGCGGCCCTTTTACTGATGTCACCAAAGCATGTATCCGTACTTCTGAAGCCACAAATGTTCCTGAAAGAACAGTACGTCGAATCATAAAGGAGGGACGAGTCACGCAAGAAGAATTTGGAAAACCGAAATTTCAAGAAAGAATTAGGCTTCATCCTTGTCCTGTGACTGCTCTAGACGACTTTGATAAATGTGTTTTAAGAAGAACAGTGTTAAGTTTTTATGCACGAAATGAAATCCCCACCCTTGAAAAAATACTGGCGGAAGTTAAAGTAAATATTCCATTCAATGGATGCAAAGAATCCCTAAGGAAAGTGCTACATGATATAGGTTTCATTCATGCTAAAGTCAATGGAAGGAAATTTCTTTTAGAAAGAAGTGAAGTGTCAAGTGCAAGAATGGTTTTTTCGAAAAATTAAGAAAGTGAAAGAAAGTGGAGATCACCCTTTTGTTTATTTAGATGAAACCTGGGTAAATCAAAATTATTGTGTGGGAAAATTTTGGTTGGATAAAAGCGGGAAAAAGGCAACAGGTGTTAATCCTCCAAGTGGCAAAGGCAACAGACTCATAATTGTTCATGCTGGCACCAAAGATGGATTTATACCAAATGCATCTTTAATTTTTTCAAGCAAAAAATGACGTGTAGTGTACCAGCAAAAAAGACAATAACCAAGGAAGTATTGTGAAGATGATTTTATTTAGACGATTTAGTACAGTTGTAAAGAAAGGGTGAGGGATATGGGGTGCCTAATCTTTTAATCTGGCTTTATCGTTGTTTTCAAAGGTTTTTGACTTGTCTCTAAAGAGTGATTCCTTCAAGGGAAAATGAACAAGTGTTTACACTCGAACACTATACCTTTCGGAAATGAACTCTTCTCAGCGGCCACGACAGAATGGTTTGACTTCTAAAAAAAGTACGAGTGCGTAAAAAATACCTAATAACTTCTTGAGGTAATAAAATATGCTCGTATATCATTTCAGCTAATGAAGCTATGACGTTTCCCCCTTATTTCAAAGATTTTTCGCCATGAAAACAAACAAACATTTTTTTCCCATTGTTTTTAGATTTTCGAAAATTCTTCTTTGGGTTTCATCACTTTTCTGTCATCCCTACTTACAGCACCAATCCATGTATTAACCCCTTTAGTTGCTCTATTGCCTAAAAGTTCATACTAAAGAAACTTCCAAGCTATAAACCCTCCCATATATTGTAATCCTCCTTCTCCAATGGCATCTTTTAATAAACTTTTCTCATATTCCAGATTAGCATCAATGCAATTTTCAATCTCATTTTCTTTTAAGCAAAAGAACATAGCAGACAAGCTTAATTCTTTCTGGAGATAATTTTCTTCATTTTCAATTACTGTATTTTCTTTGGAAAGAAAATGAGCAAATTTGTTTGAAGTTGCATTCACAGAAGCACTTTTTGCCCTTTTTACGCATAATGCCACAGCTAAACCTGCTAGAGCCAGAGAATCCTCCTCCTCGGATGACATTATGGAAACTGTGGAACCGATGCAAATTGTAACGATATATCGGAATGGTGTAGGGGCAGCGACGATAGATGGCTAGCTACGATTTTTATCTGATCAGTTATATCGTTCTGATAAACAGTTACGTCTGGGCCGGGCCTAATAATTCATACATCAAATTCCTTCCATAGATATGCGCTTCAAAGTGCCGGCTACAAATCAGGGCATTCTCAACATTTATGTGATCTTCTCGTTTGCAGAGGTGCACCCATTTTTTCCTAGTTTCACTGTGCTTTGGAAATGAATGAAATTTTTCGTCCTGGTTAAGAAGCATCCAAACACAACACAGTTATTGGGCATGTTGTTAATTGAATATTGTTGTTAAAATTTACACAACCACTTTCAAGAATTAGATCGACGACCAAGACAATTCCCCGACCTGTTTACTTTGTTTAACTGTAGGTAGCACCCGTCCGTTTGGAGGTGGTGATGTCACCAAATCCACCTGCGCAGAAATGTCAATTTTTGGACCAGGGATGAGGAGACCTCGTATTCTATAGACCTTGGATAAGGATATCCTGTTTTATCATCGTAACGGATTGTTTAATCTAAATATTTTACTATATCTTCGATAGCAAAATGGCCGATTTTCTCTTGGAAAATGTAAGTATTTCATAAGTAGAACAAAACTTAATACAAATTCCATATAGTACTCTTATTTTTTTCATCCGACGTTGCAAACTTCGCTGATCTCAAGACCTATTACATAAGTGCTTGATTAGTATTCTACTTAACTCTTTAGAAATCTTAGGTATCGGTTTACGACCATTAAGGTTCTTATGATGTCATCTGATGATATATTCGTCTTACTGACATCAGCAGATTACCCGTGAAATGAAAATCCAGAAGAATCCACTTCTCCGGAATATGAGATATCTATGAGATTAGCTTCTTTAAGACCTTAGATAATTCAGATTTTAAAAAAGTAATGCTATAGTATCAATAGGACAATAGACCCAAGATTAAATTTAGGTTACGACCTTTGTTACAAGTGATCAATATTGTCTCCAAAATACCTATATGTTATTTTGTGTAAATTCATTAATATTTCTATTTAGTTACTGTAAGTAGAGAAATGACATCAGGATATCTATATGCAATGGTAAAATCAATATATTATTTTTAGACGCACATTTCTTTAACTGGGATTCACAACAGTTTTTTTGAGGGGTTGGATACTATACTTCATACAATTCACATGGAAATATTCGGGAAAGAATAGATCAGTGAATATTTCTCTTTTGGTTAACGTATCTTCTGTGTAATCAGGGCTAAATACTCTTAGTGCCCTCATATACAGAGAAGAAAATGCAGATAACTTGTGTGCGTATCGCATTAGGTGATAACTGGAAGACTAGGCAAATGCAGATAACTTTATTTCAACAGATAACGAGCTTTATATTCAATATTTCTGTTTAAGGAGGTCACAAAATTTCAAACAGATCAATACAAGAAAAAAAGAGGCTCAAACTGATTCTGTTGACAGATAGGCGTAAAGAGCGATACACAATTAATAAAAAGAAAGTACCCTTACAATGTACAGGTGTGAAACATATGCGGTACATGGCTTCCCTCTTAAAAATGATATACATATGAAATAAGGCACCCTTCTCTTGAGAGGCATACTGTAGGCAGGTCATCCAGAAGGAGATACGCAGGTTTTAGGCGATCAATGGAGACCCAGTCTTCTTTGCCACACGTTGAGTAGAAATGCTTTCGGTGTACGACGGATCACGAGGAAAGGGCCCGTGTAAGAGGGCATTCACAGTAGCTTGCTATTGTCATTGCACAGATAAACATACACTGCCGAGTGCAGATCTGTCGGTATGTGTTGCTTAGGTGGGGACTAATCAGTCTGGTGGCATGGAGTAAATTTTCCCATAATGTGAAGTTGGCACTGGAGATTGTCGGAGGAGGTTGCAGACGGAAAACATCCGACAGGGACGACCAACGGGTCACCATATACAATTTCTGCTGCCGAAACATCCAGGGCGTCATTAGGAGTGGTCCTTAGTCCCAGGGGGACGAGCCAAGTATTTTGGTCTCCCAACAGTTGTTGAGAGAGCTGAATAAGTTTTGCTATGCGAGCGGCTGGTGATGGCATGAACTGCTCCAGGAAGTATGATTTGAGGTCTTTGGACGTTATTGGGGTGTCCCCCTGCTCGGACAGCCAATCGGAGAATTCCGGGAAAGTGCCCTCGGGGATCGACGCAAGAGCGTAATCTGCTTTGATGCTTGACCGAGTCACGCCCTTGATGCAAAACTGGACCTCAGCATGCTGGAACTAGGCAAACACTTCGGTAGGCGGCATCCTCAAACAGTAGGGCACACCCAGTGAAGGAGCAGGCGGGAGGGAGCGGACACTCCGCTGCTCACCAATGTGCATATCGCCAGTTAGGTGATAACTGAAAGACTAGGCAAATACAACTTACTTCATTTCAACAGACAGCGAGCTTTTTATACAACAGTTTCATGGTGCTTAATTGTGGTGTAAAGTGATTATTATTATATATTAGTGGGTGCATTATAGTTTTATTTTATTAAAGTTCAATGTTTCTCGAGTGTTTCCTTATTCTTGTGCCTGGATCTTGGTGTTTTGGGTTATTAGATTATTTATTAAGTGGTATATTAAGTGCTAAATAAAGTTAATTTTAAATTGAACATAATTCAGTGATAAACTACAACAGACATATTTTGTTTTGGTGGTAATTTTTTTTTATTATTGCCTGCTGACTTTTATTATAACAAGGCCATTACATCCCTACTATACCACCTGGTAAAGAATATACTTGCAGTGGTGACAATATATACAGTATATATATATATATATATATATATATATATATACACACATATATATACACAAACAAATTTTCATTGGTCGTGAATCCATTGCCTCTTGTTCCTTCCCTTGCTTCGTTTGTAATCTCTCGGAACCCATTGTGTTATTCTTTTAGTCCATATATCATCTGTCTTTCGTATTATATGTCTTGCCGATTTCCATTTCTTTTATTTAAATATCAAAATATGCTCTACTTTATCTGTTCTCGCATCCATGCTGCTCTTTTTCTGTCTTAGTGACATTCCCATCATTATTCTTTCCAAGCCTATAGCTGATTCTACTCGCTTCTTTTGATCTACTTTGCCATAGAAATAATGTCTTATGTTTTTTCAAAATGTCTCCAGATCAGATCTTCCTTAAAAAGTTTCTTCCCATTTCTGTTGTTAGTGCATATGTTTGAATGATCTTCCTTTTACACTTCTTATTTACTTTGATTATCGATCCTGCAATTCTATCACTGATTCTACAAAATTATTCAATGTTACCTACACAATTTTTATCAACAAGAAAACCTACTCCATTTCATTTGGTCCTTTCATGTTCTCTGAAGCAAAAAATATGACTCACTTTTATTCTACTGTATATAAGATTCCCCTTTTCTTCTAATTTCACTCAATCCTATCATATCTCAATTTATTTATTTCAGGTATTCTAGTAACACAGCAAGATTATCATTCTCTAGACAGGGTCCTGAAATGTGTGTTGGAGGGGTAGTTTCCAAAGGGGGTCTGTTCTAGTCTATACACACACACACACACATATAAATATATTTTATATATATATATATATATATATATATATATATATATATATGTATATATATATATATATATATATATATATATATACATACATACATACATACATATATATATATATATATATATATATATATATATATATATATATATATATATATATATATATGTATATCTCATCATCATCATCATCAGATCCTACGCCTATTGACGCAAAGGGCCTCAGTTAGATTTCGCCAGTCATCTCTATCTTGAGCTTTTAAATCAATATTTCTCTAATCGTCCTCTCCTACTTCACGCTTCATAGTCCTCAGCCATATAGGTCTGGGTCTTTCAACTTTTCTAGTGTCTTGTGGAGCCCAGTTGAAAATTTTGGTGAACTAATCTCTTTGGGAGTGCGAAGAGCATGCCCAAACTATCTCCATCTACCCCTCGCCCTGATCTCATCCACATATGGCACTCGAGTAATCTGTCTTAGTTTCATTTCTAATCCTGTCCTGCCATTTAACTCCCGATATTCTTCTGAGGGCTTTGTTCTCAAATCTACAAAATCTGTTGGATATTGTTTCATTGCCATACCACACACACACATACATATATATGTATTTATATACACACACACACATATATATATATATATATATATATATATATATATATATATATATATATATATATTTATATATTATTTTCCAAATAGAAAGGTATTCTAAAAACCTTTTTTTTTATAACCAACGAAGTATTATCAAGTCTATGGCAATACCTCGAATTAAAAATACGTTATTTTTATGTTTTTAGCATTTATATTTTTTTATATATTTGCAGGTAGAACCTTGGCTAGGGGTTGTGACCTGGGAAGGTTTGTGACCTGGTAAAGGGGTCCGGGGGCTTGCCCCCGGCTAAGGGCTGTGACCTGGGAACTACTAGGTTAGGTTAGGTGGGTTTGTTAGGTTCTGTACCCTTTTATATAATGTGTAAAGGGTATATAGAAAAATGCTTTGAAATACACATTTTATTTAATCAATTTACTAAAAAATAATGTAAATTAATAAATACTTATTATTTATCGATTACTAAGGGTTTGCTAAGATATTGTAGGGGATTTCGGTAATTTTCAAGGGGATTCCAGTAATTCAAGGTACTGCCATAGACTTGATAATACTTCGTTGCTCATAAAATTCGTGGTTCCCAGTCTATGGAGTACTTTTCTGTTTGTGAAGTTTTCATCTTCATACCTTATCACCATAGTTTAAAACCACAGACAAGTAACATACTTATCAACTAAACATTAGCTATTTGTCATAAGTAAACTATAGATTAGACGAAATTAAAAACATAAAAGCCGTTTAAGATTTAAAGATATATCTGGAACTAAAAACCAAATGATAGATATAATAAAACGTAAGTAAAAGATAGTAGGCTTAGAAAACTGATAGCCCTAACTTGATCAATATTGGGAATGAGTTTATAGCAAAGAATCAACATCGTTAGTATGTTTTTAGTGAATTCGTCAAGTAGGCCTAAAGGTATTTCATTACAGTTAATGTGTACAGACTGTAATTATTGCTATAATATGCTGTCAAATGCCAGAAACCCCCTTCTAAGGGATTTCCTCGCAAAAAAAAGCTTCTACGCCCCTGATACGTATGACAAGGCGCACTTTATTGAGTACTGGTATCTATAATTGGGTTTATGATTAGCTAGCAACGTATTTGCTGCGGACATAAATATATTTTGGGTAAATTTGGGTTTCCAACTCTTTGATTTTAGAATAATGGCATCTACTCTATATATTTTTATAATACATAATATGTGTATTTTATGTATAATTACGCTGAATTTTAATTTACAAACACCAGGAATTAAATAAGGATAATTAAAATGTGAAAAAAAAATTAAGTAATTTATTGTATTTGATAAATATCCTAATTCATCCAGATGCTGATGCGGCAGCTAATACACAAAGTTGACCATCGTGAAGCAAGGGGGAACCGCAGTAATTCAGCTTCTTCCTAATACCTTAAATATTACCAAATGTCAAATTACATGCAACACAACGATCGTATAAATACATTAAAATCAAATTATGTGAAGCACGTTATAACGCTTGGCATGTTGCATACCTTGGAAGACTTATGTAAATAAATATACAACCATAGTCCAAACTGGAGTCCACGTAGTACAATTTATGATATCCCTTTAAAGGGTACAGAAGTCGTTACAAAACTGAAAAGGGTACGAACTCGTTACAAAATTGAAAGGTATGAAAAAATAAAACTTATTGAAAAAAGTAAGCGATGATAATTGGAAGTCAAATTTATATGGGATGGCATTATCCCTCTAAATGATTTCGGATTGACATAATAAAAACTCCCCCTGAGTTTTACAGACCCACCGATATCATCCTGGGACGAAGGCGAAGTACGTGTAGAGATGGGTTGCGATGAAAGAAAGCTTCTTCCTGGTCGGGATTAAACAGAAGTTTACATGGCGATAATACTCTTCGTCACTTCAAAGGACATGTAGAAAATGTTCTTGTCACGTTAACTGGGTAGCGGTACAAAGTGTATTCTTATATCAAGAACAGGAGCTCGAGTTACGAGACCCTCAGCGATGGAATGCTCCTTCGTACCTGACTCAAGTTTCCGTCAACCTCAGGAAGAAAGCAAAGCATTAGTGGCTGGTTAGGTTAAAACCAGAAACGGCCGCAGGAAGGCAGTGAGCTGTTAAGAACCAAGGGGGTAGTTAAATACTTGAAACTAAGTGACCATGCTACTTTAAACAAAATATAATATAAAACAAAATATAATATATTATAATAATAAAAAAGAAAATACAAATTCCATTTGGAATTTCAGTACAATAATTGCCATAACTTAGAGCTCAAAAAATAAGAAAAATAGTACTATCAGAATTATGAATTTTTGATGCATTAATTAAAAAAAAAAAAAAAAAAACTACCATGAAAGTATGTTTTAGTAAATTTCACATATCAACATTGATTAGAATGCGAGTATTTATACTTCTTGTTCAAAGATGGCAGCACACGCCCTGTGTTCCATTCATGTGAATGATTCTATCCAATTGGGAAGGGTGATATATTGATACTTATGTAAAACTGTACGTGGCAGGTATAATTTATATGCAGTTCCGATTAAGCAGTTTATTTTTAATCCAAAATGACGTCGTGGAAGGTTCCAGAAGGCAAGGATTAAAGAGCTTGTTTATTGTTTATTTTCATGGTCAATAGATGGCCTTAGCGATAGAGTACCAAATTGCTAATTACCCCCATCGTACACTCATTATAATTTTCATTCCTTCATTTCTGTTGCTATATGGGCACGAAATTGCTACAAATTAATTTTTGAGAAATTACAGATTTCAAAAGTAAATATCACAGAAATATTTCGTCAGCAAACAATCGTTTGTTAGTTATATTTGGAGAGTCGCCAAATAGTGCCACATGTACTGGAATCGGAGAGACAATCAAGCAATTAACAGTTATTTGATCTAATTGTCAATTACCTTTCATGAAACCAAAATATAATTAATATGTTACATGGTATGAAATGTATTGTTAGTAAAAACTACGTAGAATAACAATAGTGTTACATTCCAAAGGGCATAATAAAGCACTCTGCTCTATCAAGACCCTCCTTTACATATTAACGAGTTTTACTTTACCGCCAATAGGTGGCATCAGGGGTACCTTATCCCAACGAATAAATCTATTATTTGACGACCACGTGTGTCAAAAAAGTGTGGTAGGAGGGTAGAGGCTAGAGAATTGGTACATGGTAAATTGTCCAACGATCGTTTCCTTATAAGCAATGAATATTTTTATCAGAAAATGGTGTGAATTTTTCATATGTTATCGGAAGCAACCTGAGTTTATTTATAAAAGTGTATAAACTTTCCTTTCTTTATCAGAACACATAGATGGTAAATCATGTCCCTGTGCACGTGATAAATGTAAGAATCATCAACATAGTTAATGTTGGTGGGACGAGTTTGGGACAGCGATGCCAAATGGAACTTCCTTGAATGGAGAATATCATTATTCATTACAATTTAAATCATTTAAGGAGTAATAGTTATATGCCAGAAGGTTCCGGACTAAGGTGTAATTTGATGTTTTTATAATCAGCGTAATCAACATAGACAAATCGGATAATGAAAAAGAAACTGGTCACATTTCTGTGGTTTTGCCAACGCCTGACTGTGTTGTGTCATCTATTTACGAATTTGTGTTTGTTAATAAGGGCGTTCCCGAGTGTAAATCATTTATAAAATAAACCTTATCATCATTTCCTTGGTAAATGTATGCACGTCAGTAAAGCTGTTTCTTGGTTCAATGAAGGTTAAAAGAATCCATTAAGTATATATATATATATATATATATATATATATATATATATATATATATATATATATATATATATATATATATATATAGATAGATAGATATATATATACACACACACACATATATATATATATATATATATATATATATATATATATATATATATATATATATATTCATATTTAGTGTATTCTGAATATACAAGTTATCTGTATTTTCTTCTCTGTATTTGAGGGCACTAGAAGTATTTAGTCCTGATTACATAGCAGATATGTTCGCAAAATTAGAAATTTTCACTAATCTATGCTTCCCTAAATATCTCCATAAAAATTGTATGAAGTAAAGCCCTAAAAACAGTTATGATTTCCCGTTAATAAAACGAGTTATTAAACAGCATTATATTTCTACCATTTAATAGAGATATTAAGATGTCACTTCCTTACTTAAAGAAACTAAATAAAATTCTATGTTAATGAATGTACACAAGGTAACATATTTTGGAGAAAATATCCATTGTACCAAAGGTCATAACCTAAATTTAATCTCGGGTCTATCTTCCCATCGATGGTAAAGCATTTCTTTTTTCAAACCTGAATTGCCTGAAGTTATTAAGAAGCTAGTCTCATAGATACCTCGTATGCCGGATAAATAGATTCTTCTGGGTTTCTAATCATTAGGCATCTGCCGATGTCAGGAAGATAAAAGTATTACTCGAAGTCATCAAATGAATCTGCTAATCTAACACTTACTCAATTGATCTTAAGACCACAAAGTTAGCAACGTTAGAAAAAGAAAAAAAAAAAACATTAATTCATTTTTGTATAACAGTTGTCTGAGAGTATGTACTATAGACACTGTACCATTAGTAATGATTACTTTCCTGTTCTACATACGAAACATTTGAATTTTTTAATTAAGAAATAGTCGGTTTTTTTTTCGGAGAGAGAATACAACATTTGAATCATACAATAGGCAACGATAATAAAACAGGACATTGTTATCTTTCTTTATCCGGACAACGAAATGTCATGTGTTGTGTACACTTGCGATCGTCTGACTAAGCGCCAGTCAGGGAGGAATTCCTGTGCTTCTACAGTAAACAGTAAACAAAAAGAGGATTATAAAGACCAAAGGACAGTTAATCGTATGTAAAATGCCCGAATTAGAAAAAAAAAAACAATGGATTATTACAAGCTTTCTTAATCTTCAGGGTTGTCTCCACCTTACAAGGGTGATTTTTGCCAATTTTGTTTTCTTTGCTAAAAGTCTTCCTTTTGCCTATCAGAAGGCCGTGATATGTGTAGAATTCATCTCCAGCCTCTATAATGCCCCCCCCCCCCCCTGGTCATCAACGCCCCCCTTATGTTAATAGTAAAAATACGAAATATCATTAGTAATTGTCTAATTTTTATAGTTTACCCCTTAAAAACTGTTCAAAGTCGTTTTCTCATATCAGTGACATAAAAGAAAATGGGCTTAGGGGTGACTATGATTTGATATTCAATATTTTTGTCATCAGACAAAAATCGTAATTTCTCGTTTTTTCTTTTTCGGGAGAGGGGTGTATTTCTTTGCTTGTCCTGCTCTTATGCCTTAAGTAATATAATATTTAGATGTTTTAGGCCATCAAGTGACATAATACCTACAAAAACACAGAAGGTTTTTTCCCTAAATCGAGATTTTAATTTTTGGTGAATATTTATGGTAATTTTGTATATTATTCCATGGTGTGATTTCGCACAAGAAATATATGATTTCCTATAGCAAATAACGTGATTTAACCGATTTTGATGATCATTTCAATCGCAAACAAACAGATCAACCAATTCGGTTAGTTATAAGTTGACGAATTGGTTGATGCTATTACGGATGAAATGAATGAGAAAACCAGTTAAATCACGATATCTACTATAGGAAATCATATATTTCCCGTGCGAAATCACACAATGAAATACAATACAAATGAACCATATAAATATTAACACTGATGACATATATACTGAGTTAAAATATTTAAACAACAGATGTAGGGGACGATAACATTAGCAACGTTACCAGTGGTTGACAGAACTACCAACGATGACGAATGGTACACAGTGTTACCAACGACACGATGACATTTCTAGAGATAGAAATGCTAAATATTTCCATACGTAAACTAAATAATATTTTCATATAACTATTAAACAATAAATAGAAAGTACCAAAAGGCCACAGAACCTAACAAACCCACCTAACCTTGCCTAGAAGTACCCCGGTCACCAAACTCATATAATAAGGATTGGGGAATGACTTACTATGTTTCACAGTACTACCAACGGTGACGAATGGAACACAGAACTACCAACGACACGATGACATTACTAGTGGCAGAAATGATAAATATTTCCATTCGAATATTAAATTATTTTTCCATATAACTGTTACACAATATATAAATAGTACAGAAAGACCACAGAACCTAACAAACCCACCTAACCTTGCCTAGAAGTACCCCGGTCACAAAACCCGTATAATGGCTATTGAGGAATGACTTACTTTATGAAGAAAACGTCGAAGAATTCGGTAACCTGGGAACAGAAACTTCTCCAATCGACACTAGTTTTCGAAGATATGTCGATACCATCCATGAGGGTCTCATGGTCCGAATGTTTATGCAAAAAGTGGATGGCACATAATATTATCTTCCATGGGGGTAGACGACTATTGTCCAAAAAAGTACCTTTATAGGCAGTAAAGGTATAACCACAACGGCGGTTCTTCTTAGTTTTACGAATGAAGGATTCAGAAGAGCAATAAAACACGTGAATGACTTGCCTATGAGATAAAACAGAACGACTCTATAATTTACTCCAACGAAATAGACGAAAAAAGAAACCGCACTTGTAACGAACACCTCACCAGCTCAAAGGTTACAACGGGAAAGGCATTGGAACAAGGGCTATGAAAAACCGCTAATAGGAATAAAGGAAGTGGGGGGGTAGGGAGATATCTGCATAGGCCTAAGGTGGTGATTGGTTAAGGGAAAAACAAAGAACTCTAACGGGTAAACATGAATGAACTAAATACGGAAACTAGACCAGAGAAAGGATTTATAAGACACAGAGGAGAGAAAAAGAAATAACCAACAAAAATAAATAAAAACAATATAGGAAGGTAACATGGAATGAACGGTAAATAATATTGAATGGGAATATAAAAAGAGATGATCATACCGAGAATTAACTGGATAAAAAAACTAGTCCAGAGTAAGAATTCATGTGCAACCAGGAAGAGAGAAAGAAATAACCAAACAAATAAACCCAATATAGGAAGGTAAAATGGAATGAATGATAAATAATATTGAATGGGAATAAAAAATGAGAAAATAACACGATAATGAAAGAGTAATAGGGGAGAGGAAACTCCTGCGCAGGGGGGGATATATGCGCAGGTCGGAAACTGATGAAACGAACGTACGTACAAATGGGAAAGGAAATAACCATACAAATAAACCCAATATAGGAAGGTAAAATGGAATGTATGATAAATAATATTGAATGGGAATATAAAATGAGAAAATATTACGGTAATAAAAAGAGTAATTTGGGAGAGAAACTCCTGCGAAGGGGGGTTATATATGCGCAGGTGCGAACGGACGAACGTACAAATGGGTGCTAATGTTAGCAAGGATCGCTAACATTTGATCTACATCAGGTATGGAATGTTAACATTTAAACTACATCAGGCGTTGGCAGCACTGGTTACTGTATTACTACAAGAAATAACCTTTGAAACGGCTCCTCCCAAATATATCCAGTTATACTGTTTTGTATATTGCTACAGTTATAATAAATACAAGAAGGAAATGTATAGAGAAGAAAAGGACTGATTTACGGTTATATATCGGTTCCCCAGTATGTTTTCCCCACCCAAAACCCCGAGTTCCTACTAGGGGTCCCCCATTATCGGAGGATATAGATGTATATATATTTCTGAAACTATTAATTTGCGACGGGAACGAGTGTTATTTTCGAAGGGACCGTAATTTTTCCTATAAGAAAAAGTAGTTGGAATCCTAGGTTACATTGAGATGGAATAAACTACAATGAAACCATATTGATTTCTAGGTATCCCTCCATCACCAGCCAGGCTTTCACTAAAGTTATTGGTCGTTTTTTTCTTGCTGTGTGCTTATTTACTGTTCGATTTTGATAACACTTTGTGTGCTTGTTCCAGGTGGATAAACAAACATAATAACAGAGCGAATTTCAATTCAAGACAGTAGTTTCTCACTGGTCACCAAATAACTTTTAAGTCGCTAGCTCCGATTTTCACATCTTTATTCATAAAATCCTTTATTTTCCCTGTAGGATGATAAAACTTACAGAGGATATGCCTTATTATAGTGCTAATAATGCCTGAAAATTTCATTAGCGTGTCTTGATTAGTGTATTTTTGGGAAATATTTTTTACGATTGGCACCCATTCAAGGTGGCCCAACGTGGAGCCTACCCTTCACTTCAGTATCTACTATGAGTTGTATAATATGAACTAGAGAAATCAGAATAGATAGATGGTGACCATAATATGTTGATTATAAAGATCAAGAAATTCTGTTTCGTAAAATTAAAGAAAGAAATAAATGAAAGGATGAAAGCAGAAAAAACTTAGATATTTTGAAATGGTGTCCAAAAAAAAAACCTGATTCACAACAGCAATGGAATCATTCTCAATATATTTGACTTATGAAAAGTAAATGGATGAAATAGCATATTATGGAGATGCTTTGACATAGAGAGAAAATATGAAAATACGGAGACATTTTATCCATAATCGTTTATTATTCACTCCATTCCAGTTGGAGAATTGTATTAGCTTGATCTGGTTTCAGGCCGTCTGGTCTCCTAGACAAGCAAGTATGGCAAGTATGATAAAATCATAAAGAAAATAAGGGGGTTGGCTTATTCCAAGTAAGACAGAACGTTCTATTACCATGCTCATTGGGAATCCCGCAAAGGAAATACATCATCGTGTAGACAACACTAATATTTAATGTTTGATCCATTTAAAAACAAAATAGATAACTAATTATAAGTTGTTAGCTATCTAATAACCTTAATCATCAAATCACAATGGATCGAGGAAAAAACAATCATACATTAGCTAATAGGGTTTTAATCCTACATCTTCTCTTACTGGTGAAATACAGAAGCAAGTGTCTATTTAAAGAGATCAGTTTAAAGTTGTTATCTTTTCCTAAGCTGCAGATAAGTTTTCACAGGGGAATGTTACTGCAAAGTCACCCTGCTCGGCTTTGCTGTATTGTGAGGCTTCTGAAGTCATCTGTATTTTTTACTCTCTTTTCTTATAAGAAATCGTTCAGATATCGTTAAATTAAGAACACTAACCTCAGACACTCATGATCAGTTGTTAAAAGCATGGGGTAGGATTTATAGAGTACAAAAGCAATAAGCAGGCAAACTTAGTATTGAATTTCATATAGAAAACGAAGAGCAATGTACTAACAAGCAATATTAATTTCTTGTTACGTTAATGATCATATCGGGATTAAGACACGCATAGGCGGCC
>NC_090746.1:47752166-47757166 GCF_036898095.1 Palaemon carinicauda
GTTGCATAATTTAATACCGGTAGGACTATCTGATTAAATACTTAATTTTTTAGATAAAGTGGCATTTTTTTTTCTCATAATCTCCTTTTGTTTACCAAAGGCTCTCCATCCTATTCTTATCCATCTTTTAATTTTGGTCTTATGTTACTGTCTATCCTAAGTATGTATATTCATTAACAATCTCTAGAGGTTCGTCCATGAACCTCGGCATTATATTCATTGAACATTATCAGTTTTAATCATATTAATTTTCAGTCCTAAATTTCTACTTTCTCGATTCAAATATTGTACCATCATTTGCAAATCCTCCCATGATTCACTAAACATAACTACGTCATCTGCAAATCTTAAGTTGTGAAGGTATTTCCTCATTAATATCAATTCCTACATTTTCCCACTTTGATTTCTTGAATATATCTTCTATGGATGCTGTGATTAATTTGGGAGACATATGGGGTCTCCCTGTGTAACTCCTTTGTCAATCGGAATTTTCTCAGTATTTTCGTGTAGTTTTGGGGTTGCTGGACTTTCCATACAGATATCTTCAGAAGTTTCTCATGTAGTTTATTTATTTCCTTCGCTCCTTTCTTCCCCATGGTATTTATTCCTGTTGGAGCCCTTGGGCTTATAACATCCAACTTTTCAAACTAAGTCTACGAATGATGGAGAATGTGAAACTGCTTCTGGGTAGCTGTCTGGAATCTAGAACACCGTGAACGTATATCTCTTCTTATTGATCTGATCAACCACTTATCGATGTTTATTTCTTATTTTTTATGTTGGTTATCGGAAAATTTGATTTTGTTGATTATCATCACAGTATATGTAATCTTACTGTTATACCTTGTATGCTCACATCATCCGTATGTCAAGAATCTATTATTATGTTACCCAGGGGCTTCTTTATTATTATTATTATTATTATTATTATTATTATTATTATTATTATTATTATTATTATTATTATTATTATTATTATTTTCATTATTATTATTATTATCATTATTATTATTATTATTATTATTATTATTATTACTTGCTAAGCTACAACCCTAGTTGGAAAAGCAGGATGCTCTAAGCCCAGGGGCTCCGACAGGGAAAACAGCAAATTCTCATTTTTTCATATTATGGGATTCACACCACTTACCTGTATATACAGAATAATAAACATCATATTCACTGAGCTAAGAGGGATATCAGATGTGAAAAGAGACCGTTTTCTCTTTTTTTGAGAAATCTATTTGGATCTTCCAATATTTGTCAAACAGTAGATAATCGTTTACGAACGGTTGCTTGCCATCCATAATTATCCTTAATTCATCCACAATTTACATATAATCTTCACTAAAAGTGGGATGATTATGATTGTAAGATTTATGGTTTTATTTTTAATAGTAATTATTTGGACAATGAAGCATTTATGTTGTTCAGAACTCTAAGAGAAAGAGAGACAAGCAGACGGTCATATACTAACTATTACATAAAGGTTACCATTATTTTTTCTTTTTTATTTTCCTTTAGTTCAATTTTGGATTTCAATGATTAACTAAAGGGTATTATAGTCCACTAAACGTTTATCCTTTTTACACTGATTTGTCAAACTTATGTTTATGACGAAATCTTAATGACCTTTTCCGTAACGTTTTGTATCAGTGTCGTAGATTTCCCTGCAGGAATTCCCGTGTGCCTGGTCTGCTCTCAGTGTACTCGAATGAAGTTAATGGATTGTTAAAGGTTTCTTTTTGGAGAGAAATTCCCCAGATTTTCCTGTAAGCCAACTGATACGTTCTCTGGCAGTTGATCGCTAAATAGAATACTGTCAGTTCAGACTACTGTTGTAGTAAGTCTTCGATGGCCGAATTCGGCAAGAATTGAATTTGTTTCGAAAAAGTTCTCATTGTTATCTGTACAAACATAAAAGACACATATTTTTAAACATGAAAGAAAGATATATAGTTACACATACACATACATAGAGAGAGAGAGAGAGAGAGAGAGAGAGAGAGAGAGAGAGAGAGAGAGAGAGAGAGAGAGAGAGAGAGAGAGATGAATTACTATAAAGTCTTCAACCTTCAAGCATACATGCGATTACACCAGCAATTCATAACTAGCATATGTATAGTATTCAAGAATGCAGGTATGTATGAAAGTTGTTGTTTTCATATACATAAAAAGGTGTAGGAGGGAACACACATACACACAAGCATTCAAATAGAACTAAATAGTTTAGATTAACTTCATTCTAACATGAGTTTGAACACTGTGGCTTGAATAAGTACGTAGATATCAAATGAGTTTTGAGGTTTCCTTTCTTGAAGAATTGTGTCCGAGAATGGGCTTTACAATTCTTGAATTAAGGCATTACATAATTCGCAAAAAAAGAAAAACTTTTTTTTGTTTCTTTACTTTTTATATCTCGAAAATAGTTGAGCCTTTGAAAGGGATAATCATGAGAACTCTAGGAAAACTATCAGGCAGCTGAAGCTGATAAAAGATTGATTTCTGAGATAGATTATGAATGAAAGCATAAAACAAGAAAATCTGTAAAAAAAAAAAAATGTTTGCAGAACGAGGTGAAAAGGCTGACGTTAGAGTAATATTATGGCAAGATTTTCAAGAGACTAGAATATCAATAGTTTGTTGACGAGTAAAATTAAGCACAAATATTATTCATACATCCCTAAGACAACAATAATTTATTAGCTACAGCTCAAAACACGAGGATTGAACGGTTGGAATTGGAAAAAGAAAGGACGCAAGGTTTCAGATTTAACATACTTGCATATGTCGAAAAGTTGAATTCGTGTTTTTGACTCTGGAAATTTATTTCAACTTTTTCATTTCCTGATGTTTTTTAAATTTCTAGGATCGATTGATAATTATTATGTAATGTTTATAAAAACTTAAAAATGATCTTCAACAGTTGAAAAATGCTGACCTTATAGCCAACATGATAAAGCAACTTATCTTGCTACTCTTCTTCATCCTTGGCAGAGCTTTCCCAAGATAAAGTTAGACTTTCTGGGATATATCACTTCGATCTCCATGTTCTTTGGGGGTGATGGTGGACCTGTGGAAGATATTCAAGTAAATAAAAGACGATATGACTTCATTTGAATCGAAAAGTCAGTTTATAGCATGAAAAGATTAATATTATCAGATAATTCAATATAAATATATTGCATTATAATGCTTTTGAAAAGTAGATGCCACTTCGTAATCATTTTTTGACATCGTTGTCATCCTAGTCAAAATCTCAAACAAATTAATTTATTCACTTGGTTCATTTCGTGAAGTTTCATTCACTCTTAATTTTTCTGTGGAACGTTAATGGTTGGCAAAATCATACCAAAATGGGACTACTTATTTTTGGTGTCATATATCCATTAAAAAACCGTTGATTGAATCACATCCTCAATATGTAAAAAAAAAAAAAAAAAAAAAAACTTGCTTACATATAATTAATAATCATAGGATGATTGATACTTTTAAATAGAAATGAAAATAGATATTTTATGGACATGCTAGCTAAGAAGAAAGCTAACTCGGACGCAAATTTAGAGTAATACTATGATCCTTTTAATAATCTTTGATGGAATTTCAATCACCGATGAGTTTGGTACTTACATTTCCCCGTGACTGGGTCACAGTCATTGGTTTGGCACTTCTCAAAGCAGCTACCTATACACCCAGCGCCGTACTCACCAAGGTCACATGCTAAGATATGGTTGTAAAGATATAAGATTGAAAAAGGTAAACAAAAGGGGAATAAAATGCTGGATCACCAAAGTACTTGATAGCCTAATCAACATCTGACAAAATGAAAAATTAGTTGTAATAGAAATTGATAATTGAATTTGTGATGATATATTTCTACATAGAAAAAACTTTCTTAAAATTTGAAAAGGTTAATTCAATATTTGACAACTGAGTTCATTTTTCTTAGCAAGAATGAAAATATAATCACTGTGTCCAACTCACACTGGTCACACAACACGCCTTTGTATCCTGCGGCGCAAGTACATCCTAGAGGATCTGGAAGACAGAATGTGAGTCCTTCACAGGAATCCTCCACAGGTAGAGGAAAGATGAACTCTTTCTGGCTACACTGCAGTTTAAAATCGTTGCCAATATAGCCTTTAGGGCAAGCTAAGACCAAAGATAAAAGAATAAGAAAAGGGAAAGATATAATTGTCAATATTGTAGTTAGGGATACATTTCCTCAACAACAATTAGGTTAAATTTCCACTACATTTCATGGGATTTAAAGAGAATAATTATTTATATTAAGGAATTAGAAATTTATATGTCAATGGTGATGTGAACAGAATAAAATAGATCAAACTTATTTCACTGGTTAAGGACCAAATTAGGGGTTCCAAGTGTGGTTTTGGCTGTCTTAGGAGTCCTTATCAAAATTTGCGAAAGGTAAATACTTGGTCTTCAAGAATTAAACAATCAAATAAAAGGGCAACTCTAAACAAACGAAAGAAAATCCTCAGGAACTGTATCATTACATTTAAAGTTTTTATTTAAAGATTTAGGGCATGAGGAGTTCTTTAAAAAAGGAAATTTGAATAAGAAGTTCTACAGAGAGCAAGGCTTCACGTTACCAATTTGGCACAAGTTCCCAGTGAATCCAGGTGGGCAGATGCACTCTCCTGTGTAACTGTGGCACTCACCACCATTCTTGCATTTCGGGCAAGCGTGTTGGCACTCACCCCCGTACTTTCCTTCTTCACAATCTACAAGAATGGTGATCATACTTTATTGTTTTTGGTATCTTTTACAAAAGAGTTTTTGAAGTTGAAAGTACTGGGTGTGTGACATGGTTGTTTCAAGAAAAGAGTGTACCTCTTAGGGACCTTCCAGACGACAGAGCAAATCTTGGTCGAATAAAACTGTTACCATATCAAAATGGTTCGAAGTGGACTTTAAATAAGAGAAATTATGAAACCTGATATGGCAACAAAAAGTTATACTATATCCAACTGTCCATA
>NC_090746.1:47764666-47767166 GCF_036898095.1 Palaemon carinicauda
TAACAAGGCCTTTGATCATTGCTTATTACATCCCAAGAACACTTGTCTTTTGGATCTTACATCTTAAAACTTAGTTTCTCCTTTGGATAATACGCATGAAGGAGCTTGACGGAGGGTTTTTGTTATGTGTATAGCCAAAATATTGATGTATGGCCCCAATATTGTGATTAGCTTGAGGTACCTGAGATTAAACAACGACTTAATAGAAAATTGAAGAAAAAGATTTGGAGGATGACCAACGAACCCAATCGTTTGGAAGAAACTGGTGCGATAGTCCCAAAAGTAGTCGATGATTATGAGCCTGGATATTTCTATTTTTTTTTTTTTTTGAGTTGTGGTGGCGTTCTGCTGGACGGGAGATCAAGTCACGCTCAAACTCAATAGTTTCTTGTCTGCAGCCTAACCATCCTTGCGAGCTAAGGATGGGGAGTTTTGGGGAGCCCATAGGGCAGGGGTGGGGAACCCTTTTTTGGATGAAGGCCATCTTGCAATTCCTCAATGCTCCTTAAGGCTGCATAGAATTTTGTTGGTTATTTTATCCTCCAAGTATTTTATTAGTAAACTAAAGAAAGAGTGACAGTTTTATAAAAATTTAAAGCATTACAATTTCAAATATGAATTCAGTACTTTTTATACAAGGAATCAGTAAATGAATTATATTGAAAACTAAATTTTAAAATATTTCATTCAAGTTACGGTAGTTTTCAAACTACCGTAAGTAAATGAATAATATCGAAAGCATATCATTTTCAAATTACTTTAGTAAGCAAGTAGGTTCTTTGTATTGAAGTGATAAAGAAAATAATATTAATCTTTTGGTAAAGATTACTTATAAATATCAACAATTTAACCTTTTCAAATATTTTATATTGCTAAGTAGGTACTTTTTAAGCAATCACATCTCATAAAAATGCAATATCCCAGTTAGAACTTGTATCTGTTTGAACACACTTAGCTGTTTTCATTGAAAAAAATCAATTATTTGCTTTCTTAAGTTTGTAGCCATCATAGCTGGAACACCATCAGTTCATAATTTATTAATTATAATAAGGAAGTAAAATTTAGTCCTCCTTTGTGATATTGCTTATTGAAGTTGTTAAAATGTCTGTTCATCCTGTCCTTGCGTTAAGAATACCTAAGGGAAGCAGTTTTTCATACAATCAAAACTCATCAGTGAAAGCACAAATAAAATATTTTTATGCCAAAAATCTAGAACCTGTTGACTCATCTAAAACTAACATGGATCACAATGAGGAGATGGACAAAACAGGAACTCTCTCGTCCATCATACGTTAAATCACTCACTCACTGCAACTGGCAGTTTTTCCTTATCAGCTACAACAGCTGACAAGGAAAAAGTTAAGATTCATTGAATTCAAGGAAAAATTGCTTCCATTCACTGGGAGGTACATCACTGAACACAACTTTCCTATTGTCTGTATGTACATATTTGTATGTGTATACATACAGTAGAATGATTTCAAACACAAAATATTCAGTGACAATGCAGAAATATACTACACATACTGTACATATATCAAAGGCCGTAGAAGGCCACACTTGATGGTCCAGAGGGCCATATGCGGCCTTAAGGCCGCATGTTTTCCATCCCTGCAATAGGGCTACCTGCCGAGTCATCAGCAGCCATTGCCTAGCCCTGCCTGGTCCTAGCATGGATGGAGAGGGGGCTTGGGCGCTGATCCTATTTATATAAGATCAGTCTCTAAGGCATTGTCACTGTACCTTGTCTCTGCCATTGATGAGCAACCTTTAAACCGTTAAACTTTCAAAACTATTAATATATATATATATATATATATGTGAGTGTGTATTTTTGTGTGTACGTGTATTTAATACTCTCTTCATCTCTGAGAAACAGAACAAACGATGAGGTTTAGAGATGAAAAAAAAAAACTTGCTGAGAGTTGATACTTAGAAATTTGACATTTCGTTTCATTTGATTTTCATAAAAAGCTGACAGCTCTATCAATATCTGACGGGAAATCCGAAACTGGATTCTTATTATTTCTTTAGACGAGTTATTATCCGGATGAGACGACATTCTGTTATCCAGATGACCTTTATCAACTGCTATGTGACTAAGCAGTCGGAGGCAAATATAGATTTCTCTTGCTCGGGCACACTATCCCATCTTATTTCTCTTCCTCTTGTTTCTTTGAAATTTTATTAGTTTATGTATGACAGATTTATTCTAATATTGTTACTATTCTTAAAATATTTTATCTTAATTGGTTATTACTTCTATTGTATTTTATTTATTTCCCTTTTCTTTCCTCACTCGGCTATTTTTCCTTGTTGGAGCTCTTGGGTTTATAACATCCTTGTTTTCCAATTAGGGTTGTAGCTTAGCTAATAAATCTATGATTATAACTGATCTCTCGCATCATGTGCACACACAGACTTTTATATATATATATATATATATATATACATATACATATATATATATATATATGTATATATATATATATATATATAT
>NC_090746.1:47772166-47784666 GCF_036898095.1 Palaemon carinicauda
CCCATGGAGAATAAACTCATTAAAATAGACACGATAACATTCAATCCCACAATACAAGCCTTTTCTTACGCCTATAATGAATGCATTGCAATAAAGCGTTGAATCCCAGGATAAAATATGTGTAATTCACCCTCTATAGGTCCTGGAAGTTGTGGTTCTTCCTTTCAGAACCTCCTGAGTCGTCCTTTCCTCCTTCCCAGAATTCTTTGGGTGTAAACTCTTTCCACCAACTTATCATCTTTCATGTTCATCACATCCTCAAACCATTTCGAAACTCCCTAATCCAGCTTTTATCTTGAGCTAGATTTTTACTAATTCTTCTACAGTATGTGGCTCCACATTCTTCCCCTTCTATTCCTTTTTGAAAAACATATAGGCAATAAAACGTTTTGTCTTAACAATTGTAACATTTTATTACATTTTAGATTCCAAATTAATATTTACCTTTCATGAAGGAGAGCTGGCCCATAAATGCCTTCATACATTCCATCCTTGGTTGTCATAGATTGGGTATTTTTTTACTAATATTTTGCTAAATATTAGCCAATAGTTTAAGAATTTTTCATGGGAATAAATGGTGTAATACGTGATTCCAAAGCCCGGTTGGGAATGTGGAAGCCTTTTAGGCATAATTGAAAAATATTTGAAAACTTAAAGCTAAATTCTGGTATCTTTAAAAAAGATTAAAAATCGCTAAGCGAAATGTGCATCAAAATGTGCGCTTGCTTAAAGATGTGGGAAGTCTTATCTGTATTAGAGAGAGAGTAGATTAAGTGGCAGAAGTAATTTCTCGTGAAATATAGGGTACTTCAATATTCGAAATAGGATTAAATGATAATAGTTCAACTCCTCGATCTTATGAGATTGCTCAAAGATATACGAGTTACTCCTAACTGTATGGTTTATGGAACTGGCTCAAGTTAGTGTAGGGAATCTAGTGGGACAAAGCCTTAGCCAAAGGGATGAGTCGGCTTCGTAGTCTAGGTTTGATTGGGTAAGGTCTTCCTATGTAGTATCCAAAGGTTAGCTCATACTATGTAGTATCCAAAGATTAGCTCATGCTCTGCAGTATCAAAAGGTTAGCTCATACTATGTAGTATCCAAAGGTTAGCCCATGTTCTGCAGTATCTAAAGGTTAGCTCATACTATGTAGTATCCAAAGGTTAGCTCATGCTCTGCAGTATCTAAAGGTTAGCTCATACTGTGTAGTATCCAAAGATTAGCTCATGCTCTGCAGTATCCAAAGGTTAGCTTATACTTTGTATAATCCAAAGGTTAGCTCATGCTATGTAGTAACCAAAGGTTAGCTCATACTATGTAGTATCCAAAGGTTAGCTCCATACTCTGCAGTATCTAAAGGTTAGCTCATACTAGGTAGTATCCAAAGGTTATGTCATGCTATGCAGTATCCAAAGGTTAGCTCTTATTATGTAGAATCCAAGGGTTAGCTCATGCTATGTAGTAACCAAAGGTTAGCTCATGCCATGTAGTATCTAAGGGTTAGCTCATGCTATGTAGTAACCAAATGTTAGCTCATGCTATGTAGTATCCAAGGATTAGCTCATGCTATGTAGTAACCAAAGGTTAGCTCATGCCATGTAGTATCTAAGGGTTAGCTCATGCTATGTAGTAACCAAATGTTTGCTCATGCTATGTAGTATCCAAGGGTTAGCTCATGCTATGTAGTAACCAAAGGTTAGCTCGTGCTCTGCAGTATCTAAAGGTTAGCTCATGGTATGTAGTATCCAAAGGTTAGCTTATGCTCTGCAGTACCCAAAGGTTAGCTCATACTATGTAAAATCCAAAGGTTAGCTCATGCTATGTAGTAACCAAAGATTAGCTCATGCTATGTAGTGTCCACGGGTTAGCTCATGTTATGTAGTATCAGAAGGTTAGATAGGGTAAGGTCCTTCTATGTAGTATCCAAAGGTTAGCTTTTGCTCTGCAGTACACAAAGGTTAGCTCATACTATGTAGAATCCAAAGGTTAGCTCATGCAATGTAGTAACCAAAGGTTAGCTCATGCTATGTTGTATCCAAGGGTTAGCTCATGCTATGTAGTATCAGAAGGTTAGATAGGGTAAGGTCCTTCTATGTAGTATCCAAAGGTTAGCTTTTGCTCTGCAGTACACAAAGGTTAGCTCATACTATGTAAAATCCAAAGGTTAGCTCATGCTATGTAGTATCCACGGGTTAGCTCATGTTATGTAGTATCAGAAGGTTAGATAGGGTAAGGTCCTTCTATGTAGTATCCAAAGGTTAGCTTTTGCTCTGCAGTACACAAAGGTTAGCTCATACTATGTAGAATCCAAAGGTTAGCTCATGCAATGTAGTAACCAAAGGTTAGCTCATGCTATGTTGTATCCAAGGGTTAGCTCATGCTATGTAGTATCAGAAGGTTAGATAGGGTAAGGTCCTTCCATGTAGTATCCAAAGGTTAGCTTTTGCTCTAAAGTACACAAAGGTTAGCTCATACTATGTAGAATCCAAAGGTTAGCTCATGCAATGTAGTAACCAAAGGTTAGCTCATGCTATGTTGTATCCAAGGGTTAGCTCATGCTATGTAGTATCAGAAGGTTAGATAGGGTAAGGTCCTTCTATGTAGTATCCAAAGGTTCGATTGGGCAAGGTTATCCCATGTGGTATCCTAAGGTTAGATTGTGTAAAGTTAGGATGACCTTATCCAATCTAAACTTTGAAATAGATATGTAATATTTCTTTCGCAAGCTGTACACAACTATATTTCTGAGTATAAAGCTGTAGATTGGGTCACTATCCTCCAATCTAGCTAATTTAATTAGAAAATTAGAATATGTTACAATATGTATGAACACGACAATGTTACAAGCCAGGGGATTTCAGTCACAACTCTAAGTCTAAAGATGGCAAAAACCTTTTCAAAGAAATATTAAAATTATGAGTTTAGAGAGAGAGAGAGAGAGAGAGAGAGAGAGAGAGAGAGAGAGAGAGAGAGAGAGAGAGAGAGAGAGAGAGAGAGAGAGAAGGGGATAATTGATAAAAGACACCTAGAGGGAGAGAATGATTAATTTACAATAGTCTAAAAAAAGTATAATCCGATTGTTAATAGAGAGAATGATAATGATTGATACTGGGAGGGAAAAGAAAAGTTAGGTCTCTCTCTCTCTCTCTCTCTCTTTCTCTCTCTCACATACGCACTTATATATATATATATATATATATATATATATATATATTATATATATATGAATATATATTTCTATATGTATATACATACATATATATATATATATATATATATATATATATTTATATCTATATATATATATATATATGCGTATATATATATATATATATATATATATATATATATATATATATGCGTATATATATATATATATATATATGTGTGTATATATATATATATATATATATATACTGTATATATATATATATATATATATATATATATATATATATATATATATATATACTGTACATATAAACTTAACCATTGATTTGGAAATATATGTGACTGACTGTATGCTGAATAATCTTGATCGTCATGAATTTGAAATGCATTGCTACAGAATCACTGGAGAACAGATCACTAATTACCGCTATCCAGAGTCAAAGCCAATCCGGTCTCCTGAGGAATTGAGGTTTCACTATACTCGAAACAGATCCGATCTGAATTGAGTGCCAACTCAGGCACGACTAGTCTGCCACAGAATTGTTTGATGCCAGATATCAATCGGATAAGGACAACAACAACAACAACAACAACCGACAAAAAAGACAACAAACATGAATCTATGACGTTGTTTGAAGTCATCTTCTAATCTGACTCTGTTTCCGGTAACTGGTCGTTTAGTGGTGATTTCTCCTCTGGTGAAGGCGCCAAGTCAAGGTTTCTTACTAAAAGGATGTCCTGTTGGTCATTAAAATCGAAGATTCTAAGTTTCGAAGGGATTTTCAAATGTCGATTAATGGATTTCCTTATTAATTGTAATTAAGCAGACGCAGGATTTTCAAGTAGCGTTTATTAAGCTTCATTTACTTTGAGTAACGTTAGTTTATTGTGGATAAAATAGATAAAACAGTTATGTTGGAACACCGACTTTAAGAGCAGTTAAATAATCATGATTCAAAGCAAAACTGTTTACATTTGAATATCCTCCTCTGTTTGTCTGTTATGCCAAATATTTCATTTATTCAAAGAATCTGAGTGACTCACTAAGAAGAAAAAGAAGAAGAAGACGCATGTAATGCTGTTCAGTATCATCTGACGGAAGTCAATTTTCTTATGTTTCAGAAATGGTGTAATGTCACTTTAAAATCCCGTGACTCATGGCATTTTTTTTACTTGATTTATGCATTGTTTGTAGATATTTATCTTTACTTACAAATGCCTTTATATAGTTCTCATTAACATTCTAATCCATCTACCAGTTCCAGAGTAGAACTTCATTTTTTTAGAAAATGAAATCAGCCTCTTATAATTAGAACATATACATATTATTTTTTGAATATCTATCTTCACTTTATACTAACTCTAATAGTTGTAAGATATTTTCACTAAGGTTTATAGCTTTAAGGCTGAATACGAATAGAGGAGAAGTTGACATCCAACTCAATACATTACAGGACGGTTCGGCAGAGAAATGCGAGGAAACGAAATATCTCTGACTATCCAGGGAGTACTTCCTATCTACTGTAAATTATCTCAATTGCCATTTGAAGAGGTCTGTGAAAAAGACTCTACTCTTTATTCATATTTGTGTATCATTCTTCTTTAGCTCATCCATGGTGTAGATTAGCTACCCAATCACCGTTTTCTTGTTGACTGTTGCAAGATATATTTGAGTTACTCTCTCCATTTTCTATCCCATCTATCGAAATTCTGCTTGTGACATACAGTAGTACTTGGCTATCTGCATGAAATTGTTCTATTATCTTCAGAAACGTATTCCAGGATAGATAATTTTACTGGTTTTGGTTGTAAATCATGCATTATTGTTCATGTGTATTTCATTCATATCTCTCTAACCAACATTCAAGTTTGTTTGTCCTGAAAATTCATAGTCTGCCATACAAGGCCTTTGCTGATTTCTTTTGCATTAAATCTATTACTGTATATGTCCGACAGTTAGATTATTCTAATAGATAGATTGGCCTGAAGCTGTAATTTGTTTCATTCTAGATCACTGTCAGGCTTAGCACATTCAGGCGTGTGTAAAGAGGTTGTTGTAAATTTGTGGTGTTTTCCTTTTATTTCATAACCTTACACTATACATAAATTGACCATAAACAGAAGGGTTTGGAAGGCATGTCGGAGGCCTCTATCCTGAAGTGGAATAGCAACGCCTAATGATGATATATACATATCTGCATTTTATACTAGACCTTTAATTGATGCCATTCTTTCAATGAGAAAATTTTCATCCATTTCTCTTTTCGCTCCAATCAAGAATACATTACTTAGTCAACAGAAATAAACCTCCATGCAATGGCTGGTGTAGGTAATGAAAACTGAAGATAAAAATGAGAATGCTAATGTAACAGATAAGATAAGGATTAAAGAATAATTTCCATTACTTTGAAAACAATCATTTTAATCATTTCAATAATAATAACTAAAAAGAAAAAAGGATAATGATACAAATAGAAAAATGAAGTAACACATTGATTTACAAATGTAAGCTACACATATGATCAGTGCTCAAGCTATACAGTATATCCATCCATGCTATGACCAGAGAGTGGCAGACAATGGCTGCTGATGATTCACTAGGTAGATACATAGTCTCTACCCATTCCTATCTTACAAGGACGGTGAGGCTGTTGACACTACCCAAGATTAATCGGGCTTGGAAGGGGGCTCAAGCTCCCAACCCAAGCAACGCTTCTAATATGCGATGACTTACATTTCCACCCAACTTGCACTATTTATAACTAACCTACATGAGTAAACAATGCTAGTTACGCAGATTGTTTTTTCAAGAACTACATTCATGCCTTTTGATTAGCTCGCAGGATAAAAAGGGAGACATTTACGTGTCCATTCAATGATGAGCAAAGTGATTTGGCAGTTGGCAACTGCAGTATTTCTATCCATAGACATCATGCGAAAGTAGAGGATGTTGTCATTTGTTTTGGTTACCAAGTAATAAATGATTTATTTCTTGAGCAAACAAACCTGTATCCAGAGTGGAATAAATCTAGATATGATTTAATAGATAAAAGGAGAAAAAGGTAAGGATTTTGCTGTATGGAAGAACTTTTCTTGTGTGAGAAAGCCATCTCGACATGAATGGGACGTTTGTAAGAGCTGAGGTTGGCTTAAAATGAGCTATCTGTCTAGCCCAATTTCGTTGCAATAGTTAACCCCTTGAGCGAAGAAGAATTGTTTGGTAATCTCAGTGTTGCCAGGTGTATGAGGACAGAGTAGTGTAAAAAAAATAGGCAAGACTATTCGGTGTATGTGTAGACAAAGAAAATTGAGCCGTACCCTCTATACCATTGTCTTCCACTGTCTTGGGCTAGAGTTCTTTTACTTGAGGGTAAGCTCGGGCACAATATTCTATCTATTTTCTCTTCCTCTTGTATAGTCAAAGTTTTTATAGTCTTTATAGGAAATATTCATTCTAATGTCGTTACTGTTCTTATTTTTTCCCCTTGTTTCCTTTCCACACTGGGCTATTTCCCTGTTGGGGCCCCTGGGCTTATAGCATTCTGCTTTTCCAACTAGGGTTGTAGCTTAGCAAGTAATACTAATAATAATTGCAATAATAATAATAATAAATAGAGAGAAGGGTCCAATGTAGTACTGTCTGCCCAGTCAAAGGATCCAATAACTCTCAAGCAGTAATATTATCAATAATCTGGCCTAGTCTTTACACATCCTCCTCTCGCCTCATACACCTTACAGTACAAAGAAAGAAAAAAAAAATCCATCCTCAGGGGGTTAACAACTGCACTGTAATTGTTCAATGGCTACTTTCCCCTTGATAAGGATAGAAGGCTCTTTACCTATGGCCAAAAGCTCTTCTAGGAGAAGAACACTCCAAAATCAGATCATGGTTTTCTAGTCTTGGGTAGTGCCTTTAGCCTCTGTACCTAGGTCTTCCACTGTCTTGAGTAAGAGTTCTCTTGATTGAGGGTACACTTAGACATACTTTTCCATCTGTTTCCTTATTTGCTTTCCTCACTGGACTATTTTCCCTATTGGAGCCCTTGGGTTTATAGCATCCAGCTTTCCAGCTAGGGTTGTAGGTTAGCTAATAATAATAATAATAATAATAATAATAATAATAATAATAATAATAATAATGATAATGTTAATAATAATAATATGCTGAATCGCATTCTAAGACTATATGGTAAAAGCATAACAACCTTCCTATGAAATAATACAAAATTTCATAAAAGAATTACATTTTCACAATTTTTGATATTCAGTATTCGTCTATGATTGATTCAAGTAGAGGTATTTTATGGGGCATGACCAGATAAGATGGACAACCCCATGCCCTCTTCTACCACCGACTCGGAGAGAACGAGAAAAACAAACAGTGCAACTTCATTAAAGACACAATTTAAAGTTCCTGTAGAGAGATTCAATTGAAAGCTCTCGTGGGAGATATTGCTCCTCAAATGGTACACACACCTCTTCCATAAGGTTAGACAATCAATCAAGCAAGCAAGATTCTTTCATTTCACACCAATAATAATTCAAATTTTACACATTCTATAGCTCTACTTAAACATAGCTCATACTTCAAGTTTCCTCCGTTGGCATTTTAAGTTAGAATTTCTTGCCTCTTTGATGCGGTCATCAATCTTGAGTATGTTAGCTTGGAGGATTCCGAAATGATTCTCAGTCAAAATTTAACATAAATGGGGAAATCCCTCAAGTAGATTGAGGATGCAAGGTAGAGCATTGCATACTGTTGCTGTAAAGGAAAGATATTACAATAGTTTACAAGGTGGAAAACAAAATGCGATAAGTAAAAACTATTTGCTTGAGAATAATATTTAAATTGTTTATATTTTACTGTAGAGTAGTATGATAACAGCCTTTGCATAATTTGAACTACAAGGAAAATCCCAATTAAGAGACTAACATATTTTGGCCTAATGGGTAAAAGAAGTATTAATTTAGTTATCAAAACTAAACAACATCCAATAAGCGCTAATATGCAATTATACATCGATTCTATGTATACCATAACAAAAACTACAAAATATCCACTTTGGGCATAAAGAACTTTGAAATTCCTACTTCACAGGTGATGAACTGGTGGCGGCATTTTAACAGTTTGACAACTGCTCTGTAGATGTCAAAAACTTGCTCAATTTGAGCTCGTTGTAGGATGAGCATCAACCCCGCCAGTAGACCACATCCCGTCACGCCATCCCTGAAAATAATTTCCTTATAAACCAACCTTTAGGGAAAGAAAAGTTTCTTTCTTTACCACAGATACTATGTTTCGTTTGATGCTATAATTTTGTGATGAAATACCATTGTAAAAATTCTGAAATTCTATTTATTTTTTCCTATCACATGTAGGCTTTTATTAATAGATATAGAGGACACAGTGATGAGTGTCATATATGAAGGAGACTGGTAACATTTTGATAAAACTTGTTTATTGAAATAGTAATTAGCCATTCTAATAAGAGGAATGCAGTTATCACAGAAATGTAACTCCTTGCCACACCTTACATATTTACCTGAGAAAATACCTTTATCCATATTAAGGTTTAAGAATCCTAAAATAATAAATATATAGCCAAGAACACAAAACGTCAGCCTGTATAAACACAGAAAAATATATATTTTTCAAAACTGTAAAAATGAGGATAAGTAGTATTTCTCTTACCCACAACACAGTAGAGGCGGCCCAGAACCCAATTGTGTGACAGAGTGCAGTAACTTGTCAGCTAGATTCAATAAGACATTTGGACACTCTGGAGTGGCATGCCCATATTCCCAGTTAAGAACAACATAGGCAGTTAATGTATGTTGCTGTCCCTGAAACGGGGAAATGAATCCAGTGAAATAACAATTAATGTTATTGAAATACATCAACTATTAATGAATATACTAATCAACAGTTTATAATTATTATAGGAACTATCGATGGCTAGCATTATCTGCACTTACACATGGGTTTCTCACAGTCAAATTGTACTGCACCAGGTCTGGCCCAGAAGGAAATGGAGAATCCAGTGTGATTTTGTAACCGGAGACATTCATCTCTTGATTTTCCTCAGGAAGCAAAGGAGGAAACTCCTCCTGAAAAGTTTGGATGATTTTATGATATGAATATTTACATACTGATCAAATGAGCAGAAACTAGTTATATAATATATTCAGATGTCTATCACAACATTAAACAAAATACTTCTATATATCAGAGAATACATAATTTGTTTCATTTTTTTTAAGGCCAACTTTTTCACAAGAGAAAAGTTATAAATCCTCAGGGTGAATGTTGAGGGCCAAACTTCATAAAGATATTTAAAAAAAGGAATAAATCAATTCAGTATACACCAATATATCATTTTTAAGGAAAATAAACAAAAGCTTGAAGGTTTGTAGAAGTGTTGATTTACAATACAAATGTATTGTGAAAATATCTAATACATAAAGGACTGCATAAAAGTTTTTTTTTTTATTTATTTTTTTTTTTTTTTTAACTAAATCGTAAATCCTTGTACTCTACTAACCTTATCATGGTTTGGATAGTGATTAATTAGAACAACAGAAGGACATTTCATCTCCATGATCATCCTCCAAAATTTAGCTAAAACCTCGACGGGATCAATGCTATCCTGAATCTTCAGCATTTCTTGAAGTAGCAATACCATTAATATTGTTCCTGTTCTTCCAATCCCAGCAGAGCTATGGACTACAACACCACCTGTTTAGTAAAATGTATTAAAGTTGAAGGGAACAGGAAGACAAAGTGTTTCCATATTCATATTTATATGAGCTAACAGATCATTCCAGCTTATCTTCATTATTACAGGGGGTAATTCTTAAAGCTACATATGATACAGTACAATATAAGCAGAATCATACACAAAAAAAAGAGGCTATGGTCATTTTAGCATTTGTGTACCAATTATCATCCTTTTCACGGTTTGAAGCAAACATTTGTTCCAGAGCAGCACATACCATTATCATGGTTGTCCAAGAAATTCGTAACCAGGTAAGAGATGGAAATTGCTTCCTCAGGGACCCCATGATCAGGCCAGTTTGTATAATGATAATGTGTCACAGTGTGTCGAGGGATTGTGTCCACAAAGACCTGAAATTGGCATTAGGAAAGAAATTCAGAAACTACATACCTCTACGACGCCCTAAATTTTATTTCTTTTCGTTATATATATATATATATATATATATATATATATATATATATATATATATATATATATATATATATATATACATATCCAGCAATTTTCTTTGCATATGCTTGCTATTTGATATAGAAGTAGAATTCACGTACAACGACAAAGTACAAAACATTGCCTTGTAAGATAAACATGTCCGTCTGAAACTAAGAAAACGTTAATCAAGGTCAGTGATTATGGTTACGACGTTTATAGATATTATGAACAGGTCGGTAATTCTTTTATTTATTTCCTTTGCCGAATCTGTCATAGAGTGTAGAGTAGTTACTTTTTGAAAAACTTGAGAAAAATAATCAAGAGTTTTTCACTTTGTGATAAAAAAAGTTTCTAAAGATTATATTCAATGAAATTTAGTAGTAATCCTACATTTAATAAACGGCAGTGAAATTTCTTAGGTCATAATTAGTAATTCAGTGACATAAACAACTGAACCGAATCAGGAACTAGTTGTTCTTGCTGAAACAATTCTATTACATCAAGAAAGAAAGCTTTGTAAGTCACTTACATTTTTCCATGGTAGATTGCATCAGAAATTTTCTAAAACAGTGAGAAATATCTCATTGAAAACTATATTCTACTTTCTACCATCCACTTCTAGTATCTTCCTATCTAACACTCCCGTTTACTTCATTTCTCAACTTAATTTCACTTGGAACTACGACACCCACCTGGATTGTAGAAACTGTGAAGTAGGGCTCTTGTTTAGAGGAGGTCACTTGAATCGCGTAGTTTTCAAAGACCAGCGTTTCTTCATGACTCATGTACTTGCCAACCTTAACCTGATGATGAAGAAAATCTCATTAGAATTCAAAGTCAGTATTAAGATAATACAAAATTAAGTCCGTAACATTTATCTCTCTCAACATTGATTTCTTTGCAAGGAACAATTGTGACTTGATCTGTAGAGTAACCAATTCCAAAGACAAATACGAATCCAGAATTATATATATATATATATATATATATATATATATATATATATATATATATATATATATATATAAATGCACACACATAAACGTCCCTTGACACACACATATATATATACATATGAAATATATATATGATATATATATATATATATATATATATATATATATATATATATATACTGTATATATATATATATATATATATATATATATATATTTATATATATATATATATATATATATATATATATATATATATATAATTTATATATATAAAGTGGGAACACCTTAACGTGGTGAAAGGGTTTGTTTATCGTCATGATCAGCAAAGCTGCGCTAGTCAGGGCCACCTGTAATAGGTTGGTTTGTTGTGAGCAATCAGACGAAAATCTCCCACCTTCACCAATCCGCACTGGCTAACGTGGGGAGGAAACTAGCCAAACCCCAGACATTAATAAATATTAGGGTGATACACAAACCCTTTTACCACGTTAAGGTATCCCCATTTAGAAATTGATGTATAAATATATATATATATATATATATATATATATATATATATATATATATGTGTGTATATAAATATATGTATATATATATATATATATATATATATATATATATATATATATATATATATATATATACAGGGTGTTCATTGTAATAAATATTAAAAATAATTCAAAAACAGATAAATACGTGAAAACTATTAAAAATGAGTAGATATTGATTTTATTTTTCACCTCATTTAAAACACCTCTTTAAGTACACCAGTAGTTACACGAAACCCATCAAGACGGTACTCTATGTCTCATGCCACCAAAGACTAATCGGTAAATCGTGAAATAGAGTAAACACTGATTTGTTTAAGGCTATGAATACCTGATCTGGCTTTTTCGTTACTTTTAGATAATTGAAGAGTTACTGAAATTGTAAGATGATCAGATTAGGTTATCAAATGCTGCAGTTGCCATCCACAGGTTGCCCTTCTTAACATTTATCGCATCAGCTAATAACATTTACGCTGAATTTCAAGTAATCCTTTCAATAGAATCAAAGTTTTCTTTTAGTATATACTGTCCACTATTTTCTTGAACAAAGTTATGGGTAAGTATCCATATACTGTTGATATCATATCAGTTAGTATATTAGTTTGATGTGA